>NC_057807.1:31704510-31715363 GCF_018294505.1 Triticum aestivum | reverse complement strand
CCACCGGCCGCTCGGCCCCGTCGCCACCTCCGAGCACAGCGCACCTCCCGCCGCCGGCCGCTCAGCCCCGCGGCACAACCGCCGCCGTCGTGCCCACAACTGGTGTCGCCGCCCTCGCCCCGCCCCCAATCACCGTTGCATCACCGGATCCGCTGCCACCACAACTCCTCCGGCCCATCCTTCTGCCGGCGTCAGCGCCCCTCGCAGCTCCTCTTGTCGCCCCCTAGCCATGCGCCGTTCCTCTGGCCCATCCTTCCGCCGGCGTCAGCGGCCCTCGCAGCTCCTCCGGTCGCTTCCTAGCCATGCGCCGCTCCTCCCTTTCTTTTCTCCGGTGAAGGCACGGCTCTGGTGGATCTACATGGACTGTTGACCTTCTAGCGACGGTAGCCTTGACCTTCCCGTGGATCAGCATTCCGGCCCCATCCACCGCAGTTCTCATCGAGCATCTTGGGTGGACGAGGATCTTCACACTACGGCTGCTGGCCTCCCACAACAGCAAGAGACCTCCACCTCCACGGCCCTCCTCCACCTATCGCTGTAACTTTGCTCTAGCACCTCATCCTCCACACGCCGGCCTTCTCCTACCTCTGTTGTTGCCACCACCCAAGGCCGCACACGTCGATGCTGTCCGGAACGCCCATGGGCTGACCAGCGCTACCCCCATCTGGGTCCTCCATCCTCCAGCCACGACAACCAAGCTTTTTCAAAAAAACTAGAAGTTCAGATTATATCAAGCTACAGGTTCAGAGTTCTCACTTCTCTGAACAAATTTAGATTTCTGCAGCTGCATACACGACACCGCCTTGACCTGCGGCACACCTGTGGTTGTGTCTAGCAACGTCTCGGGCAGTGATGCTCGTTAGCGCACGGAGGTGCTACTACCTGTTAGTGCTACAAGCTTCCCTATTCTTTCTCCACGTGCGACCTTCCCTGGCTCCTCTCTCTGACCTTCCGCCTAGCCTTTCCGACAGCCACGCTTGGCGGCTTCCCTGGCACCTGCAGTTCTGTTGTGCATGTACTAATGCGCGATTAATTTGGCTCAAAATTTTGTTTTTGCGAAGGTCAAGATGTTGTGCTGCAGAAGGTCAAGTGTGTATTGTATATACGTGTGTGTTTTCCAAAACCTAAGCACCAGTGATCTTGGTTTCTCACTGCAAGTTGGTTATCTTAGTTTGCATACACTTGACCAAGAGCTGCTGCTGGTGGTTCTTAGAAACATAGAGTACATGTGTGCTGCTGCGTTTTTTTGTTGTGCTGTTATTACTTGAATTTGAAAATATGATCTCATTTTAAATGGAGAAGGCAAACTAGAAAATAAATACAGTAAATTGTTCAGTACCAGAATCCTAGACAAGCTAGAACACAAAATATGATCTCATTTGTATTCAACGGAAAACACACACATATACACAAAATATGATCTCATCTGAAACTCTGTTAGAAGTTCAATATGCAAAAAATAGCTATTCAACGGAAAGGTGTTCCTGGCATGGCATTTGGTCTGCTCTCCAGTTTCATCATTGTATTTTGGCTGCAAAAATATACGCAGGGATGAAAGAGAGAAGTTCCTCTATAACTGAAGTAGTATTCCTCAAAGCTCAGATAACTAACTGTTCAGGCATTGAAACGTGATGGCCTCAAGCTTGTAAAAACGATATTCAGAAGTTCAAGGAAGACCCAAAAATAAATAAAAAGAGCATCATGTCCTGGGGGGTGCGTGCTGGGTCTGGTGTTTTGTGTGTGTGCGCGCGCTAACTATGTGGGAGCTTGTTTCTTGTGCTCCTTTCCGGTCTGCGTTAGGAAGTTCAGGCGTATCATTTGTAAAGGTTCAGTGTGTATGTATGGGAATGCACATGGAGTACTGTGTTTGCATGAAGGCCACCGAGCAGCAATATGTATATATGTTAGCATTTGGTGTCTATTGGTGATTAGTTTCCAGTTTGGCCTGAACATTGCTTATGTGTGTTGTTCTTGACAGAGATCAAAATGCTTCTCCATAAATATAAATTACAAATCCTGGTATATGTGTTCTTTGGAAATAGATGTGGATACACACACAAAAAAACAGTCGATGAGAAGTTCGTAGTTTGTGCCGCAGAGTGTTCAAAATGTTCGCTATCGAAAAAACACACATCTTGGGTGTGCGAATATAAAGAACCGAACACAAAAAAAAATCTACTAATGAGTGAATTCTGAAATCCGAAGAAGTACAGAATGTTCCATTTTGTAGTATAATTTAAACTAAAAACAAAGGAAGTTTGAAGGAGAAGATAGTAAAAGAGAATAAAAGATAGAAAAAAATAAGAATATCCACCACCCGAATAAAAGGTCATAGAACTAAAAAAATTTAAAAACAAGGGCGCAAAGAAGATGCTCAATTTTTTCCTTGACTTAGAAAAAAGAACCGTAGAAGTTCAAAATAAAATAATTGAGGAGTTCAATGTTTCTAGAAAATATCCTCACTTTTATAAAAAAAATGTTTTTTCTTGTATCTAAAAAACAAGAAGTTTCACATTTAAGAAAAATAGATTGTCTCTGTTTCTAAAAGAAACCTACAAGTTCAAATATAAATAGCAGAGTGGTTCAATTTTTATTACAAAATTAGGATTTCCCTCTTAGTAAATAATGACCCAAGAAGTTCAAATTGAAAAAAATAGAGCAGTACACTTGTTTTAAATGGATTTTCCATGTTTCGAAAAATATGTAGAGGTTCAAATTTAAATAATGAAGAAGTTCAATATTTATTGCAAATCCAAGAAGGTCAAATTACAAAAACAGAGCAGTTCAAAAAGTTTAGAAAAAAAGGATTTTCCCATTTCTTAAAAAACCCTTGAAGTTGAAATTTAAATATTGAAGCGTTTCAGTGTCTATTAGAAAGCTACATCATTTATTGCTACTAACGAGTAACACCTAGAAGTCCAAAATAAAAAACTCATATTTTCCTCAATACTAAAGAATAAAATAAGAAGTTCAAATTTAAAAAATAGAGTAGTTCGATGTTTATATACCGAGAAGAACACAAGCTTCATCTAGAAAATGTTGACTCTCGAAGTTTCTATTTGATAAATTGGAGAGTTCGAATAAAATCAAGAAGTTCGAATTAAAAAAGTGGAGTAGTTCAAAACTATTATAAAAAAGAATTTTCCTCATTTCTAAAAAATATAGAATTTCAAATTAAAATAACGGTGTAGTTTGAAGTTAAAAATAATGTAGAGTAGTTCACTTTTCAAAATAAACAAACAAATAAGTTCAATTTGAAATAATGAAGAAGTTCGATGTTTCTAACAAAACTTCAATGTTCACATTTCCAGAAATACATAAAGAAGTTCAAATTTAAAAAGTTAGAGAGGTTCGATGTCTATAAAAAACTTAATTCTTTCCGTTACTAAAGCAAAATAGGGAGAAGTTCAAATTGATAAAAGCCAGAAGTTAATGTACTGCATGGTGTGCGTTTCGTATGTGAAAAAAATAGAATAAGCAGGCAAAGTCCAAAAAAATTATGCTAGAAATTCAAGTGCTCTACCCAAGAAAGTTCAAAAATTCTTTTGAGAGGTTGAACAAAAATACGAGACAGAAGTTCAAGGTGAAAACAACGAGAAGTTCAACTACTGCAATGAATGCATTTCAGGTGAGAATAAAATTTTTAGAAAATTAAGAGCTTAAAAGGTTCTCACCGAGTGAAGTTGAGGTACACGCACCGAGAAGTTCAGGTTCTTCACGCGGTGCATTTTCGAAGAATCTGTTTTGCAATAGAGGCAGAACGAATGATCCCGTCGTTTTCAGAATTACTTGAAAACGGCTAGGAATCGGAGGAAACCATCAACATGAAAAAGTTTCGCATTTTTCGTAGCTTTTCAACGGTATATTATTTGCCCAATTCCGATAAAGTTCGTAGAAATTATGGTGAAAATATGTTTTTCGCCATTTTCGAAACTGACTTAAAACCGTAAAGAATAGGGAGAAACAATACATACCAAAAAGTTTCGCATTTGTTCAAGCTTTCCAACGCCATATCATTTGCTGCATTCAGACACACGGTTAAAACATTAGCTCGGAAATACAAATTCGGTAGGACTTGGACCATTTTCTAAATTACTGTTAAACCATTCAAAATTAGAAAAAACCTTCCAAGATGAAAAAGTAGCGCATTTTCATAAGCTTTCCAACGCCAAATCATACGCCTCCATTGGATTAGCCGACATCGAAAAAACGAACTCAGCTGTTCGGTTTATGAAATTTTACGTTTTCTCAAATTAGTACTTAACCATAGGGAATTAGAAAAAACTTTCAACGTGTGGAACGAGCGGTTTTGTAGCAGCTTTCCAATGCCATATTATATGCCTCATTCCGATAAACGGTTTAGAAATGCGATCGAAATTACGATTCACGTTTTTTGTGTGAAGAAAAAACGGTTTTCAAAACTGCTCTTAAACCGCTTACTTTTTGCGAAAAATTTAACTTGGGTCATGATACTCGTGTCCATAGCTTTCCAATGGTATATCGCAAGCCCCGTTTGGGCAATGTTGGCAGAAGTTCAACCGAGTTCACAGGGAAGGTCAGGCGCGTTACTCATGCAGTAAAATCGCAAAAAACGTGAGTTCTTCACGACCCGAGTGCAAAATCTGCCTATGAGCGAGATTCCTATCTAAAACGAGTATTTAGTTGCTAAACGGTTTAGAAATGCGATCGAAAATACGATCCACGTTTTGTGTATGAAGAAAAAACGGTTTTCAAAATTTCAATAAAGGTCGGGTTCGTACAGAGGGAAGTTCAGGCGCGTGTACAAACAAAAATACGACACAGAAGTTCAACGTCAAAATAGCATGAAGTTCAACTACTACACTAAATGAATTTCAGATGAAAAACTTTCAAAATCGTCGCGAGTATGAAAAAATGATCAACACGGGAAAGTTGCGTGTTTACAGCAGCTTTCCATCGGTATATCACCCGCTCAATTCCCGTGAGTGGGATGGAGAGCTACGAGCAGTGGATGAAGATCTACGAGCTAAAAAATCACGTGAAAAACAGAGTGAAGTTCAGGTACACGCACCGAGAAGTTCAGGTTCTTCACGCGATGCATTTTCGAAGAATTTGTTTCGCGGTAGAGGCAGAACGAATGATCCCGCTGTTTTCGGAATTACTTGAAAACGGCTAGGAATCAGAGAAAACCATCAACATGAAAAAGTTTCGCATTTTCCGTAGCTTTTCGACGGTATATTATTTGCCCAATTCCGATAAAGTTTGTAGAAATTACGGTGAAAATACGTTTTTCCCAAATTTCAAACTGACTTAAAACCGTAAAAAATTTGGAGAAACAATACATACCAAAAAGTTTCGCATTTGTTCAGGCTTTCCAACTCCATATCATTTGCTGTATTCGGACGCACGGTTAAAAAATTAGCTCAAAAATACGAATTCGATAGGACTTAGACCATTTTCTAAATTACTCTTAAACTATTCAAAATTAGAAAAAAACTTTCAAGATGAAAAAGTAGCGCATTTTCATAAGCTTTCCAATGCCATATCATATGCCTCCATTGGATTAGCCGTTTAGAAATGACATCGAAAAAACGAACTCAGCTGTTCGGTTTATGAAATTTTACATTTTTTTCAAATTACTCTTTAACCATAGGGAATTAGAAAAAACTTTCAACATGTGGAAGGAGAGGTTTTGCAGCAGGTTTCCAACGCCATATTATATGCCTCATTCTGATAAACAGTTTACAAATGCGATCGAAAATACGATTCACGTTTTTTGTGCGAAGAAAAAACGGTTTTCAAAACTGCTCTTAAACTGCTTGTATTTTGCCAAAAATTTAAGTTGCGTCATGATATTGGTGTTCATAGCTTTCCAACGGTATATCGCAAGCCCCGTTTGGGCAATGTTTGCAGAAGTTCAACCGAGTTTACGGGGAAGTTCAACGTACTACTAGCGGGACAGGTCAGGTTGTGATCGAATATTATTCTGATCCCGTGATCAGAATAGTGTTTATATATATATATATATATATATATATATATATATATATATATAAGTTAGGCTTCAAGTGCGTACTTGTTAGTTAAACCTATGTATAAATTGTGACACTAAATATGACTAGTAAGTAGTACAGTAGCAGTACTAGTATACGTCGGTCAAATTATTCATCATGTCCACATATTGAATTGACATGACAACACGCTGCGCGTGAGGTGACACAAGAATCCCGGCGGCATGTTCGGGTATTCTGGACTTCAGATTTCGAGTACCACTTATGTGTCGAAATCTTTCATCATTCACTTAAAACAGTCGATTAATCCTACATTGAGTACCATATAACTGGAATTACCGATGCAAGTCGAAGAAGGATTGGCCAGTGCTGTCAGCTGGCATCAAGTTCGATCCCACGGATCAGGAGCTAATCGAGCACCTTGAGGCCAAAGTGAGTGCTGACAGTGTGAGATTTCAGTCTCTCATCGATTTGTTCATACCAACCATCGACAGCGAGCACGACATATGCTACACCCAACCTGAGAAATTTCCAGGTAAGACACCGATCGGCCGTCTACTTGCACAAACATATTTCTTTGTTTGTAGCTCTATTTTTCTTTTTAGACGCAGACCTGGTGAAGCAATTACAATTTGACAGTTAATAAAAAGTGAAACAAGTGACTGCAACATGCCAAAGATGATATGAAAATGCCAACTACATACACTAAAACCTGTATTCCACAATACTGCAGGTATCACACTGAGTGGCCTAAGGAAGCATTTCTTCCAGCGTAATTCCAGGGCGTTCAAAAGGGGCAGGTGGACGCGTCGCAAGATACAGTCGGAGTGCGGTATGCACGCGATGTGGCACAAGACCGGTAATACCTTGCCGGTGATGGTCAACGGCCGGCAGACGGGCAGCAAAAAGGTTCTGGTGCTGCACACCAACAAGAACTTCGACCAGCAGAGGACCAACTGGGTGATGCACCAGTACCACCTCGAGGACCTGGAGCAAGAGAAGGAGCGGGAGCTGGTCCTCTACAAGATTTTCTACTAGATGAACACTTAGGGCCAGGAGTAAAAAGATTATAAGTTAGTTTGGTATTGGTAGTTGTACTACCTTGTCGTTCGCAAGTTGGTATTGTTGTTAACAATTTTTTGGTATGAACTTGCATTTTCTTCCAACCATCATGACGAGGGTCGACGTGGATATAAAGCTGAATCATTTGTTTCGAAATGAATTTTCAGGCACCTGATTTTTATTTGATGGGTAGCATAAGCACCTGCCGTTCGAATTCCCAGTTCTCCAGTTTTTTCGAAACAAGTGCATGCACTTATAATCACGATAAAAAAACAATATCCCTGTTGCATCCCAGTTATCAGTATGTACTTGCAGAATTCTCCCGTTTATTGAGCACGTATATTGTTTTTTCAGGTCGAGCAAGTTTCAACTGGGCTGTAGACTGTCCAGGGTTGGTTTTATTTTTACCAGGCCCAGCCCATGACGACAACGGGGCACAAAGATCCAGCAGGTATCTACTGGCCTCTGGCCCGCCATCGTTAGTTATATTTTGTCTTACAACATCCGCAGGTAGTTTTTTTACTGAATCAAACACACAGGCCAGTTTTATTTTCCTCTTGAAACGCATGCCCTACATCCGTTTTCTAAACTCTACCTATAGTTTTACTAGTTCATATACACGTATGATTATATTGAAAACACATAAAATTCCCTTTTCATATTTACATCCTTATTTTTGTTATTTTTTTCACCCAGTGCTGATTTTTTTACCACTAGTTTTCCCTTAAACCAACTCAATTGTCCCCCTTCTTATTTGCTTACAAAAACAAAAAGATTTTTTTGGCAAATCAATAAGTTCTTAAAAAAATGTTTAACATTTCGGGATTACAACAGTTCGGACTCCACTGAAATATACAAAATAAGGTTGACAGCTGGGTCCACGGCCACAGCCCAGTTTTTTTGTGACTTGCCAAGTAAGTCGCTTTGTCAGGCATGTTGGGCTGCAAATCTTTCAAGACGAGGAGAGCTTTCATTCGGCTATCCAGAAAATGGCCCATCAACAATGAGAAATGGGATGTACATTTTTAAAACACATCTAACCGGCAATTAGTTTCAAATATCTTTTTTTTTCATTTCGAGATTTTAAATTACATTAATTTTTATGCATGGAGAATTTGTTGGATTTTATATTGATATACATTTATTTTTAAAATCTGTTTGAATGTGAGTCGAAATTTCGGGATTAAAAACAGTTCGGACCGCACCGAAATATGCAAAATTTCATATAATTTTTTAACCGTGCCCACAATATGGGCTGTAATGCTAACAAAAGAATATGGGCTCCAAAAAAAACCTTAAAAATTAGCAAATGGGCTGTAAATTATTAGAAATAATGGCAGATGGGTTGTATGCTGTTTTCCACAGATTTGAGGCTTTCCTAAAAAAAGGTTGACGCACAAGCAGTCACTGTTGGATGGCCATCCAACGGCCGTCGTGCTTCTTCAATCTCTGCTCTTCCTGCTCCAGCCGCTCAAACAAGCGCCAGCGGGACTGCCTGCTCCCTCCTCCCCGCGGCTGGCTGTGCTGCCGCGCAGGCCTCACAGCCCCACCGTACTCCCATCATTGGCCTAGACATCCCTCTACTCACCCACACCTGCTGTTATTCTCCGGCGACGACATATGAACCAGTAAACCCTCGTACAATGGTACCCCCCTCCGCGGCGGAAACAACTGCCGAGTCTTCCCTGCCTCCGTGTCATTCCCTTCCTAGGCCTCGCCGTCGTCCACCGCCCTGGTGCTCTCGGCGCGGCCTGGTCAACATGGTCAACAACCGACATGCATCTGAAGTGGACTATACGTGGAGAGGCCGACAGCTAGGTCCACAGCCGCACGCAAGGAAATGCCTTCTTATTACGCGCAAAATAATGATTCCTCCACCTGACATCAGGGACCCACCGAAAGGGCCTCTGTATTTCGTGAAAAAAACGTTACCGCCGCTGACAGCTCGGACCCACCTGCTATATCTTCGCACGCAAGGATGTGCCTCCTTATTACGCACAAAAAAATGAATACTCTCCTTGTTAGCTGGGACTCAGTATAGTGGCAGGCTGACTTGTGGGCCTACTAAGTTGACGGGGACGGAGGTCTCTGTCAACTTAGTCAATATGCACGATTCTAGCTCCAGTGACCGTACGATGTCCATCCAAGGGTCGTAGTGCTTCTTCAACCTCTGGTCTTCTTGCTCCAGCCGCCCAAATCAGCGCCGGTCGTGCCTCGTGCTCCTGCCTCCCGTGGCCGGCTGCGATGCAGCGGAGGTCTCACCACCGCCTACTACTCCCACCACTGGCCAGGCCATCCCTCTACTCACTCACACCCCCTGTTATTCTACGGTGACGGCAGCCTCACACCGCAGCGAACCAGTGAACCCTCATACTCCTCTACGCGTGGGCATCCACTACCGCGTCTTCCCCGGCTCCGCGTCGTCCCCTTCCTAGGCCTCGCCATCGTCCACCGCCCTGGTGCTCTCGGCACGGCGTGGTCAACATGGTCAAGGAACGGCTTCCATCGGACGTGGACTGTATGTGGAGAGGCTGACAGCTGGGTCCACGGCCGCAGCAAAGAAGTGCCTCCTTATTACGTGCAAAATAATTATTCCTCCACCTGACAGCGCGGACCCACCGGACGGGCCACCATATTTTGCGAAAAAAACATTTCCCCCTGATTGCTGGGACCCACCAGCTACATCTTCGCACGCAAGGAAGTGCCTGACAGTCGGGACCCACCTGGTGGAAGCGTACGTAGCGTTCTCATTCTGGTCGCGAACGTGTACGTACATATATACTGGTCAATGTAGATGCGCGCACGTGTCATAGTAGAGGCGCGCACGTGTCGTAGTAGAGGCGCGCATGTAGCATGTACATGTATGTACAGCGGCCAGTGCGCAAGAAAGAAAATACGGCCACGTATGTGTACATACGGACGGGGTCTCGAACGCCTACTCGCGCATACGTACGACCAGGGCTCGTGTACATGGCTCGGTCGGAACGGAGAAACAGCGTCGTCGTCGTGTTCATGGGGGGCCAACCGGTTGAGTCAGAACGGAATGCGTCGTCGTGTTCATCGGGAGGGCGTGGACAGAATATGCGATGGAAACGAGGCCTGGTGTATCGCAGAACGGAGGAAACGGCCTTGTGTTCGACCGGCCACATTCAAAACGGGATCCTGTTCATCGGGAGGGGTGTGGCGTACAGCAAAACAGAGGAAACGGACCTCCTACGGTCGAAACGGGGGTCCTGTTGATCGGGAGGGGTGTGGCGTACCGCAAAACGGAGGAAACGGACCTTCTACGGTCGAAACGGGGGTCCTGTTGATCGGGAGGGGTGTGGCGTACCGCAAAACGGACGAAACGGACCTCCTACGGTCAAACGGGGGTCCCGTTGATCGGGAGGGGTGTGGCATACCGCAAAACGGACGAAACGGACTTGTGTTGGAGCGCTACGGTCGAAACAGGGGTCCTGTTCATCGGGAGGGGTGTGCGTACTGCAAAACGGGACCCCACGGGATATTGTTCATCTCCACCGTCGACCTCCTTCAGCCTCCACGGGCTACTGTTCATCCACCGTCGACCTCCTCCAGCCTCCACCTGCGACTGTTCATCCACGGGCTCCTGTTCATCCAGCCTCCACCGCGCGGTACACCACCGGCTACTGTTGTTCAACCACCCCTCCACGGGTACCCCTCCATCGTCTATTGTTCATTCAGCCCTCCACACCATGGTGTCCTGTTCATCCACCCCTCCACGGGCACCCCTCCACCGTCTACTGTTCATCTAGCCCTCCACACCACGGGGTCCTATTCATC
>NC_057807.1:31698446-31704298 GCF_018294505.1 Triticum aestivum | reverse complement strand
CACTGTTCATTCAATCAATCGGCTTCAGTTAGCAGCAGTAATGAAGGAATCGCTCAATCGGGTTCAGTTAACAGCCATCGATCGATCGCTCGGGTTCAGTAACGCGTAACCTGCAGTGCAATCACTCGGGTTCAGTTAGAGCCCAACGCCTCGCTCGGGTTCAGTTAGAGCCAACACCTCCCACACACGCGCGTACGTGTATGAGAGAAACGTGCATCGCTCGGCCCCCGACCTCCCACCTTAACCGGAAACTCCCTAAAATTTTCCTCGCCCTCGCTTCTACGACGGTTTTTTCCGTCATGGACGGCCCAAAGAATGTCATGCAGCTGCGTCTCCGACCCGCCCAGGACGAAAAGCCCATTTTCTGTCATGTTTTTTTGTCATAGAAGTAGGAGCCCACCACATCTATGATGATACCGGGTTTTGTCACAATTATCGTCATAGAAGTGTCATATGTATGACAGAAAAAAATTTCGTTCGGGCAGGGTAGGCCGCGGCCCACCCTGGGATTTTGGATCAGCCATATACCTATGGATCCCTAACTGGGCCAGATAAAAAAGGCCCAATAATGCTTATCTGTTGACCATGGACGAACGCAAACACACCCTCACATCCAGCAGAACCAGCCGCCCCATCTCGATGCCTCGCATAGCCGTGCCCTGTCGTCCTGCCCCCTGCTTCGCCATCGCCGGTCGCCGCCTCCGTTCGTCGCTCCTCCCTCCTGTGGTCCTGCCTCACCCTCTCGCGGTCCCAGTGCTCAGATCCAGTCGCGCCCGTAGCGTCCCGTCCCCTGCTGGCTGCTGCCCTACGCCCTTGCGGGTTGCGGCTCTGCCCCCGGCCGCTGCAAGTGAATGGCTTCCATGGCACCGCCCAGTCGGCATCCTAGCCTTTCCAGGCTTCCAGCACAGTTGGTGGTCGCCAGATTTGATGTATCCAGCTCAGAGATTGCCCACTTCCCCAATTCCCCAATTTTAGTTTGGTGTTTCTTCTTGAATTTAGGGTTTCTACCAGTACATGAACTGATTAACGTTGCACATCATTTTGTGTTGAGTTGTGTCATTGTGATAGGTAGAAAAGAAATTATTATTGCATAATATTGAAGAGTGAAGAGGACATGGGGCATTGCTTCTCTTTTTCATAGACATGCTTTGAAGATAGGGAAGAAGAATCCGTCGGATGTGGCCGAAGAACTTCTCAAGGTATGTTCTATGGTCCATGTAGTATGTAGACTTTGTCCAAAACAGAGATTTAATTGAGAATTTTTATGTGTTTGTAATACCATATTGATCTATTTCTATGTGATATTGGTAATTAGTTAGAATGATCCACTGTGATATTGCTTATCAAAAAATATTTGGGCGGATCACCCTGCTCTCAAATGCTAGCTCCGCCAGTGTATGTATGTGGTCCGGACCGCTCTGGTCTCTAGACGTCGTGGTTTGTTTCCATCTACCTAAACCCTAAACTCTAAACTTAAATTCTAACCCTAGTAGTGCTATACCAGTATAGCTTATCATTTGTCGCCCTTTCGCTCTGTCGGCTACATAGCCACCTAGCTCCATCGCGTCCCCGGGAAAGGTCAGGAATGCACTCATATTGTTGGAACTTCAAGTGTACGTGGATATATATGTACATGTACATGTGCATGTCTGTGTTTTATGCGTACACAAAAATTTTCATGGAAAAAAGACAAGTGTACTAATCTTGTCTGTATATCTTTGCTTCATGTAATTCTGCACACGGGTAGAAGACAGGATTACCAAAAGGTTAACAATTACTTTCTCCATCCGAAAATACTTGTCATCAAAATGGATAAAAAGGATGTATTTAGAACTAAAATTCATCTAGATACATCCCCTTTTATTCATTTTGATGACAAGTATTTCCGGACGGAGGGAGTATATAACTTCTAAAACATTTTTTTTACCATTTTACATATTGTCTATCTGCGAGCATATATAGGGAAAATCACCACGCTTTCTCTACATGCATGGTTCTTCTGGCGTATGCTAATATACTTGGGCCTTGTTTGGATACTCTAACCCAGTTAGAGGTTAGAGTTAGATCTAACCCTAAAATAACATACACATGAAGAACTACATACACATGAAGAACTATCTTGGATCTACTCCTTCACTGCTGTTCTTCTTCTTCATGCAGCTGCATGTGATCTACTCCTACTTTTTGTCTGCTTGATTGGTTTATCTAGCTATATAGTAGTATCAGTCATGTAATTAAGCCCCAAAATGCAACAAGTGAGTTATGTTTGATATAACACATGTGGTGGTTGCTGCTTATTTGCCCTTAAGATTCGGCCACACCTTACATTTGCTAGCAATAGTGAATGCGCAGTCAGTGATGCACTTACCCATATGTACTTTAGTCAACCTTTTTGACACATGATGGTGGTCAATGAAATCCACTAGGATCATATAGTTGGGCCCTATTTGTTTGGGCTTTTACTTCTGCCTTTGCAGCTTGTTCACCTTGGACAAAAAGCCATCTTTTATGACTTTTGATGAATCAATATAATAATATTTATCTCTAAAAGCCATAAAAGTTGTAAAAGCACCTATTTAGGAGCTTTTATGGCTTTTTGGCCAAAGTGAAAAAACTGCAAAAGTAGAAGCAAAAGCCCAAGTAAACAGGGCCTTGGTCGGTCTGTATTAAGTTGGCTACCTGTTAAGTAGCTACATTTTTTTTGTACTCACTTGATTAGGGCTTTAACCACTTACCTGAATAAGAATTGAATTAGTTGGCACTGATTAGGGATGTAGCTTTAAGATGTTTATATGTCTCGCACATGTACCCGAATTGTAAAAAAACAAATAGTAAACAAAATAAAAAAATATGTGAAACTTCTTTCAGAACAAGCATTGTCTAGTGTACTACTCACGTGTAAAGTTTCGCGACAAAATGTATTTAATGGTATTCTGGACGAATAAATACAAAACAGATACTATATTAAGCTTACTATTCAAACAGTTTGTGCTTGCAATTTTTTTCTTTTCTGCAAACAATAAAATAGAAGCCATTTTGTCGCGAAACTTTACACGTGAGTAATGCACAACACAATGCTTGTTACGACAAAGTTTCACATTTTTTTATTTTTTAAACTATTTTCAATTTTTTTACCTAATTGGGTGCGCCTTGGCTCATGTTCCAAAAATCCGCACCATCGCATACGTGTCCTTTTATGCTAACACTCAATCTTAAATTGCAGGAATATACTTTTAAGTGAGCATGAACACTTTGCATGGATATATATTAAAAAATGCATGAACACTTTAGTATTACACACATTTTTATTATATTAACATATTGTAAATATATGGACATTTTATAAAGTACACAAACTCCTTTTACAAATACTTGACCAATTTTTGTGATTACATGAGCATTCAAAAATAATACATGAACATTTTACAAAAATAAATAAATAATGTTAAAAGCATACGGATAACTCATTTTGCGGTGAATCTTCTTATAGGACAAATTTTATTTATTTTATTTAACTGATTATATGTAGACTAATGTGATATTTGAAACAAAATCACGAAATATACACTTGTTTAATGGGCCGCACACGATGACAGCCCAACTGTACCCGCTGTGTATGACCAGACTTAAACAGATATTTCGGCATTTCCTAAACGGCGCCATAAGCGCCCGTTTTAGGTGTTAGGGCAAACGGGCGCACACCCCCTTCTCCACGCCGGCCGGCCCATTTCATTTTTTCCCTCCTCTTTATTAAGGAGCAAAAATAATACAAACGCAGTGGGAATCGAACCGTGACTTCCTGGTCATATGCACACTACGCTAACCACCACAGCCACCGCACCTTTTGCGTCTCTAATCAGTTTTTTACTAATTTTCTTCTTTCTTGTTTCTTTTTCGTTTTTTTATTTTTTCTTGGAAGAGCTTCATTTAGTTTTTTTCTTTTATTTTTTCTTTTTTCTTAGAACTGTTTTTGTTCTTTTTTTATATATTTTTCAATTTTTTTCTAAATACATGAACATTCTCTTCAAATTTGTGAACTTTTTCTCAATTCGATGAACTTTTTTTTCAAAGTTGATGAACTTTTATCAAAGTCAATGAACTTTTATTTCGAAATTTGATAAAAAAATCAAACACGGTCAACTTTTTTGAAATCCATGAACTTTTTTTGAATTTCAATGTATTACTTTTAAAATTTCATGAACTTTTTTTCAAATTCGATGAACTTATTTTCAAATTTTATGAAATTTTTGTTCATCATATTGAAGAAAAATGTTCACCATACATTGAAAAAATGTTCAGTGTGCATAAAAAAATGTTCATCATGTCTAGAAATTTTGTTCAGTATGCACTCAAAAGGAGTCCATCGTACTTAAAAAAAGTTCTATGTGTATTTGAATATTGTTCGCCATACATTAAAAAATGTTCAGTGTGTATAAAAAATGTTCATTGTGTAGAGAAATTTTGTTCAGCATTTACTCAAAAAAAGTTCAGCGTATTCTAAAAAAATGGTTAGTGTTTCTTTGTATAATGTTCACCCTATACTTAGAAAATGTTCAATGTGTATTCTAAAATTGCTTTCTAAAAATTGTTCACAGTACAAAAAAAGTATTCAAATTTCGAAATTTGTTCAGTTTTTGAAAAACATAGTTCGCGTTTAAAAGAAAAGGAATATTCGAAATTTGATGAACTATATTCAGAATTGATGAACTTATTTTTTCAAATTCGATGAACTTTTTTCAGAATTGGTTAACTTTTTTTTCTAATTCGTATTTTTTAAGAAAATTGATGAACCATTTCGAGTTCCATGAATGTTTTTTAAAAACTTTTATTACACATCTATGATTTCCTTTTTCTTTTTTACGTTTCCCTTTTCTGAAATGATTTTTATGGTACAGAAGTTATGTCAATGTTGTACTAGAAGAAGTATTAAGTAGGTTTGTGTTTGGATTATAGACATGTAAGATGTCCTAGTGCGGTGGTAACTGCACTGTTTCTTTCGGCTGTAGATGTAGGTGCGTTGGTTCGAATCCCACTACCTGCAATTATGTTTCTACTACGTTTGCTTTTTGGCGAAATTATGTTTCAACCACGTTTTCTTTTTGGCGAGGTTATTGGGCCGGCCCGCTAGGAGACGCGCGCGATCGCCAGGAACATTAAGCGGCGCAGAAGGCGCCCTATAGGGGCAAATCCTAAACGGCGCCTTAAGCGCCCGTTTTAGGCATAAATGCAATCGGGCGCACACCCTCGCGCCGCACTGGGCCGGCCCACTTCTTTTTTCTGATTTTGAAAACGCAAAAAGCTTTATGGCGAGAACCATGTTTTCAACCAGGGATCTCATGACTACAGGCGCGCTTGCCAAACCACTTGGCTAACCTACCAATTCGTGTTAACTCACAGGCTTTTAACCTTTTTCTATTTCCTGTTTTCGTGGAAAGAGTTTTTTTTTCTGTTTTTCTTTTCTTTTTCTTTCTTTCGTCTTTTCTGCTAAGCGCGAGATTTTTTTTTCAATTTTGTAACTTTATTTCATATTGATGAACTTTCTTTCAAAATTGATGAACATTTTTCAAAATTGATGAACTATTATCAAATTTGATGAACTTTGAAAAATGTTCAGTGTGTATAAAAAATGTTCATCATGTATAGAAATTTTGTTCAGCGTGCATTCAAAAGGAGTACATCGTATTTAAAAAAAATGTTCAACGTGTATTTGAATATTGTTCACCATACATCAAATTTTCGGACATGTACTGAACATTTTGTGAAAATACGTTGAACAATTTGCGAATACACATTGAACATTGTGTAATATATACTGAACAAAATTAAGAAACATAGTGAACAGTTGTATACTC
>NC_057807.1:31694167-31698004 GCF_018294505.1 Triticum aestivum | reverse complement strand
TGAACATTTTTATATCCATCGAACATTTTAAATAATACAAGATGAACATTTTTGGAACAATATGATTATATGTGTCGAACAATTTTTGAATATGCATTCAACATTTAGTAAAAACGTTGAAAATTTTCATACTATACGATGAACATTTTTATGATACACGACGAAAAATTTTATATGCAAAGGTGAACAATTTTCATAATATACAATGAACATTTTTCTTAATACAACGAAATTTTATGCAATACACGGTGATGTTTTATAAAATTTGGTGAAAGTTTTTGAAGACATGAACTTTTTTCTAATTCGCGATTTTTTTTCTTTTCCAAAAAATCACGTCTTTCTAAATTGTTTGTACCAGAAATAGTGCGGTTAGTGTTGTTGTTAAATATCTCGCGCTGTAATTAATCAGTAGGTTGTAGTAGATGTACTGGTTAGGCACGCTGTGTCGTAACTAAATGGTGCAAGATCGAATCCTGTTGGAGCAGATTTTTTGGGAGTTTTTTCTCGGCGTGTTCCTGGGCCGGCCCACCAGATAGCGACAGTGGGCGCCAGTTGCCTGTACCGGCGCTTAATGCGCCGTATAGGAGCTCCCACCTATAGGAGCTCCCAGATATTTCTTCAGGGCTATTTCTCGTCTATTGCGGGCGTTCGTGGACCAGCCGATTAAAACATTTTCAGGAAGGTTCTATAGACCAGTTTCGAGCAGTTTTAGAACGTTCAAAGTGCCTTTTTGTTTTCTTTGTTTCTTTTATTTTTTTTTCTGGTTTTATGCGGTTTCTATTTTCATTTTTTTGGCTTATGTATTGGTTTTCAAGAGTTTTTGTGTGGGTTTACAAGATTTTTTGATTTATTTTTTCTTCAACTTTTCCCATCATTTTTCCCCAACAAATGTCTAATTTTTTCATACACATTTTATATTTTTTGTATACATGATAACCATTTTTCAGATACATGATTCAGATTTTTTCCAAATACTAATGTGAAAATGCAATGCACATTAGTACTAGGCAGTATATTAGTTGCACATAGATATTACGATATGATAGCATTTGCATATTAATTTTATGATTAACATTGACATTGACATTTGATACCATACTAATTTCATGATAAATATGTTGAGCACTCATCATTGGGGTAATCTAGGGTGTTGGACTGACTTAATTTGATGGACGAGATTAGCTGGATTTCCTAATTTCTGTCTTGTTATATTTGTGTAGATATACTTTTTATGTCTAGTTTTTATTCAAAATTTACATTTTTCATATATGTCCGAACCATTTTTTTATACATGTGTTAACTTTTTTAATACATAATTAACATCTTTCCAAATATGTTTTTAAATAATTTTCGAATATGTGCAAAATATTTTTTAATACACATTGACCATCTTTTTGAATGATATGAAACATCTGTTTCAACTAAATGAACATAGTTTGTACATTGTATAATTTTTTAAAAAAATCACAATTGGATTTTGGTGAAACACGTGAATATTTAAAAAAAAAGGTTTGTACATTTTCTGAACGGTACAAAACCGATTTTTATTTACGCATTTTTTTACATTGTAAATTTTTGAAAAATGCACATATATTAACATGGGAAGATTTTCTAAATGTAACAAAGATTTTTATGAATGTTATTAATATATTTAAAAGTTACATGAACGATTTTTTAACACAGCGTTAACATTTTTCTGAATGCACGAAGAATATTTTCTTGAATTTATGCTATTTCGTTCCACCTCTAAGATATAAGTAAAAGTAATAAAATAAATGAAAAAATGTTCGGTCGAGACCCATTTAGGGGACGCACCTTAGGCGAGCGAACCATACACCTCGCATCAAGCAAGGTATATGCGCTCCCCAAATATCTCGGTAACTGCGTTATGCGGCCTAGTCCAGTAGGGCTGGGCTAAACATCAGGCCATGGTATATCTCAGCCCACACACCGACCACCCCCATCTTCTTCGAGCATGATGCATGCTGCAGCTTATCTAATTTCTTCAAATTCAAGTATGTCGCGTCACATCGAGCTGAAAATTGCCGAATCGCCTCTAAAAATTTGACAAGAAATATGTGGCAAACTGTGGTGTTGCAAGGCCTAAAACTAAATAGTGAAACAGTACACCCTAAGTTTGCAAGCTTAAGGGATCTTGCCACATTTTTTAAGTATATTATGTGTGAAGTCCTAATGTAACAAAAAAAAATATTTTTTATGATGAGGCCTGAACCAAACACCCTCCTAATTTCGGCAAACTTGCCTAGCCTTATATATGGCAATCTAAGACAAACTCAGTCAGAAACCAAAGAAACCCCATACAAAAGTATCTCATGTGCTCTCTACCAGCTTCTATCGCACTAACACTTGTTTATGTCAAATCAGCTAGCTCTAGTTAGTAATCATGATTGCAAGTTTCATATTGTTTGACCTAGGCGGGAGTGGTGGCACAAACTACAAGGTACGTAGCATAAATTAAGGAATGTAGTAATACTAATCTAGAACGGTCTCGAGATAACCGTGGATGGCACGACAGGACGATCGTCATTCGCTCGATGAAGAGTGCCTAATTTGGAACAATATGTATGGTGAGAGCTAGGCTAGAACGTCGTTGTGTTCCATGTCAAGATTAGACTCCGGAGCATGCACCCATACATGGGGATGGGTACGTGGATGCATGTGGCATCCCCACGCATGCATGCAAGAACACGGCTGTATTTAGGTAAGGCGGCCCTAGGCGATCACTGAAGAGACGCGCTGCAGTATGAAACTAACTCCCAAGGGCCAACCAAAATTAGAAACATATAGTATATCATATTGCAACCTTTGTAAATCATGACCCTGTCATTATTGATTTGGTGTAGCTAGCTAGCTGCCTCACTGACGGTACCCTGCACTAGAGCGGCACTTCTACACCTGCATGCAAGTAGCTAGCGGCCAAAATTCCTACTTGTTGCTTAGTGTGGATTGGATGGTATTTTTTGGAGATCATTTTTATATTTGATTTATTTTTTAAAACACCTCAATATATTACTTAATTAAAATAGTCTTATAATCATTCATTACAGCTAAAGCCACATAGGATGGAAAACTATTAAGAATAATACCATCGGTTTTATAATCAAAATTAAATTTAGCAATCTCAAGCGCCACCACATTTGCCTGACGATTGATCTTAACTACCTTGATACTTTGCAGCAGCTTCGAGATGCTGAACGCTTCTTTTTTTTAGATCAATGAGCGGGGACTTGTCAATTTTCAAATTAATAGGCATATGAAGAATCATTTTCAATGAGCGGATACCATATGGATACGCCTATTAATTTGTGGAGCAGTGCTTCGAAGGTTAAACAATTGTGCCGCTACATCTGTTTGACAAGACGATAAAATTATTTATGTTTCGTACATTTAAAAAGTATGGTAAAGTAAACTTGCATAACTTACATTGAAAATTAAAAGAAATATGCTACCCGGTAAATTTGGTCCTCATACAAGAGATTGCTTTTATAACATAAAAACTATGGTGTTTGTCATTCTAAAATTCTAATGCCTGTAGTCAAGAATATATTTGCGTGTCTAAATTGCGCTCTTGTCACTTTGCCCTTAATTTTGCACGAGTTTTCGTTTTGTATGATGTTACTCAATTAATAATATAGCTCTTTCCACCCGGTCTCGTGTAAATGGACGTATGCAAAATTGAATAAAATATAAAAATCATATATGTCTATTATGGAAAAAATAGATTGATAGACCGTGGTTACAAAAATATGACCATTCATGTCCTGTAAAAAGGAAAATATGTTTTGCTCATACACATGTTTGAAATTTTAACCAAAA
>NC_057807.1:31691654-31693883 GCF_018294505.1 Triticum aestivum | reverse complement strand
ACACACACACACATCCATAATATATATGCATGCATTATATATGTTGAACTTCATGCTCTTTCTATTTATATTATCTGGTCCGTCATTACCACGACATTCTCTAGTCGCGCGATGAATCTATCAATGTGACTGGTCCCCTTGAATACGCTATCGTAGTCTGGCTGGTTGGTGATATGTTATCAACTTTCTCAATGTATATACAAACCACATGTTTCAAAATAGTGGGAGACCTAATTAACAATGCCCACCCGGATATCATGGTGTGCATACGTCGACGTTACAGATCATGAAACTAAATGACGCACTCCGTGATGCCATTTCGATAAGCGGAGAGGGACTGATCGTACGTGCACTTCCGATATAGTAGGAGACTTTATTTGTCCGATATCAACACGTACGCAGATGTTGGTTCTCAGCGCACACACGTACGCTGTTTTGCATGCTAATGAAAATCCCTTCTATAGTATATATACTTGTACTTGCTTTGTAGAGTATGCACGTGACTTCCAAAACGCGGGAGATTAATTTGATGCCCATCCTTTGTCCGGCCTGAAGCGTTATAGCTTGACTGGGGCATGTCTTACTCGCTGCGGCAAGCAGACGGTGTCACGGTGCCACTGGCATGCATCTTTGAATCGAATAGAAATATAAAGAAATGTCATGTACGAACCTGGTGGCAAAGACAAATATGATTTTCCCTCCTAAATTAACTCGAGCGAGAGCCCGTGCTAATAAGTCGCCTAGCCCCCATTTCAATGGTGTGTCTAGCATCATTGGTGAGCGTGTGTAGGGGTGTCTCCGACGGATCAGGTTGGATACTTCCGATATATGTTACTCTTCATTGGCGGCGGTTGCTGTTCTGTCGCGTTGGTCCTATGGGGCCTTAGCACAACGACTTCCCGACTGTCTACTACAACAAGTTTTGCCCGGCTCGAGCGAGGAAGGGGCAATGACGGCGGCGCGCCTTCGGCTCTCTTCAATGCTTGTAGTCGTGGCTAGGTGGCTTACGGATCTGGATGTAGTTTTTGCTATTTCTGGTGTTCATTGTACTGCCATGATCTCACTAGTAGAAAAGGGGGCAATGGTCCAGGCCGGGTCAGCCCATTAGTCCCAGTTCAGTCCAGAACCGGGACCAATGGTGGTATTGGACCCGGTTCGTGAGCCCTGGGGGCCGGCCGGGCCACGTGGGCCATTGGTCTCGGTTCGTCTGTACCTTTTGGTCCCGGTTGGTTACATGAACCGGGACCAATGGGCCTCGCTCCTGGCCCACCACCATTGGCCCCGGTTGGTGGGACGAACCGGGATAAAAAGGCAGCCCATTAGTCCCGGTTGGTGGCACGAACCGGGACTAAAGGGTTGGTCCTCGTTGCGGTTAGAGTTTAGTCCCACCTTGCCAACCGAAGAGCGCTCACACCCGTTTATAAGCCCCTCCCTCTTTGCCTTGTTGAGCTCCTCTCAAAGTGAAAATAGATGCCCTTATACACGGAATTTGACCTAAATTCATATTGAATTTCTCTGAAGTTAGTAGAAATTTATTATGAATTTAGGTCTAATTTTCTCTATAAGTGCATCTATGCTCATTTTTTAATAAAGTTAATCACAACTATTTTTTTCTATTTATTTCTGAGTAGTTTTTTATATATTTTTTTCTCTTTTCTGCTATATTTTTTTTATTTATTTCTAAGTTGTAATAAGTCTTTAAAAATAAAAAAGAGGCGCAATGCTCGTTAATTATCTTCAAGCCTTTTGGAATAGTGTAAATTGCACTGCACATAGCTCCGTGCAGTTTACCCTATTCCTCAAGGCTTAAAGCTAAGCAACGTGCAGGTTAGCATTGAGCCTCTTCTGCATCGTCTCTGCACTCGGGGCTTATAAACCGTTGCGACTGTCTCTCGCTTGACGAGGTGAGACTAAAAAACAGCTGCAGAAAGAATCAACTAAAAAAACTCTTTTACCGGTTCATGGCATGAACCGGTACTAAAAGGTGTTCGTGGGGCACCAGCCTTAAAACCTGTACCAAATAAAATGCCTTTGTAACAGCCATAGAACTGATACCGAAGGAATCAACTAAAAAGCTTTTATAAACCTCTAGTATTATTGAAACTAAAATTATGTAGAATTTTATTACAAACTTTAATAGCAAAAAGGATTATCATAAAAGAAAATAAATAAGTAATTAGAATTCTGTTCAAAACATTAAAAGCAAAAAAAAATTATCATAAAAGAAAA
>NC_057807.1:31690829-31691385 GCF_018294505.1 Triticum aestivum | reverse complement strand
ACCATCTAAAGGGCTACCACGGCCTGAATACGACTAGAATCCAACAATGGGCCAGGATTCAGGCCCGCAACAGGCCCAATAGGCCCATATGCACATATAATGCGTTTAGGCCCGTAAGCCTTCATTTGAGAGGAGCTCAAGAGGGCAGCAGGACTGGGCTTATAAACCACCCTCGAGCTCCCTCAGCTAGCGAGGTGGGACTAAACTTTCGTGCCGCGACGCGGGCAGTACAGGGCCTTTAGTCCCGATTGGTGGCACCAACCAGAACTAAAGGGGTGCATTGGTCCCGGTTGGTGGCGCCAACCGGGACCAATGCAACCCCTTTAGTCCCGGTTGGTGCCACCAACCAGCACCAAAGGCCTCTGCTTCCTGCCCTTTGGACTGCTGAAAAGAGGCCTTTCGTCCCGGTTGGTGCCACCAACCGGGACTAAAGGTCACATTAGTCCCGGTTTGTCTCACGAATCGGGACCAATGCATCGTCTATATAACTGGCACTCGTCAAAATCTCGTTCAGTCCATTCTTCCCCGCCCCGACGCCGCCAGGCTGCCCGTCTCC
>NC_057807.1:31676445-31690513 GCF_018294505.1 Triticum aestivum | reverse complement strand
TATTGTGTAAGTAATTTAGATGTCAAATTTTTTTATGATTTTTTTCTGTTCATGGAATTTTTATGATTTTTTTCTATTCTAATTTTGTTCATAGAATTTTAATGATTTTTTTGTTCATAGTATTTTCTTTGTCAATTTATTGTGTATGTATAGGAAAATTAGTTAGAAAAATAATAGAACTATAGTTAAACTAGTTTATTTTTAGTAAGTAGTACTTTATTTTATTTATAGTAAGTGCTTCATATATAGTTGAACTAGCTAGTTGATTTAATAAACCTATTTATTTTACTATATATAGAAGTAGTTTATTTTTAATAAGTACTATTTTATTTATTTATAGTAAGTGCTTAGTAGTTGAACTAGTTGATTTAATTAATAAAACTACTTTATTTAACTATATATAGAAGTAGTTCCCGCATCGACGTCGATGATGCCTATTCCGCATCCTCGTCGTCGTCGACTCGACGGTGGTGGAGGCCTGCTTGATCAGGGCCATGTTCGGGACTGGGCTCCGCCGGGCTGGTATTAGGAGGTGCTACCTTCTGGGGGACGTAGGTTGGTGAGGAGGCAGCCCGTTGTTGACCCGATCCTTGTTTGGTGGCGGTCGCATGGGCCAGTGACGATGCCGAGGCTTCCGGACACCGTGGAGGTGGTACGTCACCGTGTCAGCGAGGAGGACGAGCACGTTCGTCGCTACATGGTTGCGTTGGAGGGCAGGTTCGACAATACCTGGCAGGTTGTTCAGGGATCTCACTGGAGCTATGATCCTGTGATCGTTCCTTATCTTTGGGTGTCCACCGCCCGCGACGATACCCGTCGGGCGCTACGGTTCTAGCTGTATTAATTAGCGATGATATATGTATGATAATATTCGAGGAGTATTCGACGATGTACGGACACAAGAGATGATGTACTTTTGGTTACAATTGAATGCATGTTAATTTGAATACTATTTTATTTTACGATTTGGTTTTGCTTATTGAATGCTCATATTGGAAAAGTACTCCTACTTTGAATGCTAAAATTGAAGAGCACTCTATGCAGAAATCTAGGAGCCCCCTCCATCATCCACGCCGTCGTGAGGGTAGCTTCTCCTTCATTCCCGTGTGCTAGACAATTTGTTGTAATAATGCACTCGGGAATGAAAGGAGGAGCTACCTACCATCACCGATAGTCAACCCGTGACTAATAATAATGATCTAATTTAGGTTTTTTAGTACATATATTTAATATTTGAATTATGAACTTACGCCGGAAATGTCGTACTCGGACGATGAAAACCACCCGGGGGAGTGCGACTGATGCCACGACGACCGAGGTATGTGCGACAGGTCCATTGAGCTGGACGAAGATCGGCGCTTCAGCATTAAGCTCGAGAAGACCTTCGATGTTCATATGGTACACAACAACGACAATAGTTTTTTTCGTAATTAAGCACGACTTCAACTATTTTAATGTGTATTTTTCATCTTTTCCAATTCGACTAGCTTATCCCATGCTATGCAAGACGCCATGTCTTGGAGAGGATGGGTTTTGAAGACCATGAAAGTATGGAAACCAAAAAAATTCTCCTAAGGACCCATCATGGTGTGGATTTTCAAGTAAAGTTGTACAATGCTGAGAGTGTAACCCATTTTGGTTGCAAAAATTGGGAAGCACTTTGCAAGATGTATGGTTTTGATGAGGGTATGCTTGTCACCATGGATCTTGGTGATCATACAATCCAGCAAGACAATATGGGCATTTGGGTCCTTGTGGATACACCTCCAATTCTTCCCCTATGTGAGCTTAACATAGTTATTAAGTAATTTATATTGTTTATTTCAAAATAGTTGACAGCTTGTTTCCATTGACAACTTATTTTTATTCTTCAAAGAATGTGCGGAAAATGGTAGACAAAACCCACTACACCGATGACTCCGAATTAACTTATAAGGAGAAAAATCATCTGATCGCATTTTGTACTAATCTTGAGAATTACAATGTCTACAATCGAACTCCTTAACATTATGGTCAATACATGCCACTAGTGCACGTGTTGAACTATGGTAACTACCACGGAGATACCCTGGTAAGATTTTTTACTATTACGACATACCTATATCTTTTTTTAAATACTTCTAAAACAAGTACATCATTGCTAACTACGAAGTTATTACTATGTTTTTCAACAGATAATCCCGAATGGTTGTGTGCCTCATCTGATGTATACGCACAGTCGCCTTGATGTTTTGAACATACAACCAGTTCGTCCTACGAATCTCAATTGTCCATACCGGATTTCTAAAAGAAGTGGAGACATGACAATCAAAGAATGGAAAAAATGTATGAACAGTCGTAAGGAGCTTCTTGCAAGCAAAAGGAGGCGAAGCGCAAGAATTGGAGACATGATGATCTCCATTCTTCATAATGGAGTCAGGGTCTATATTGTTTTATGCTATTTTACCTTAAGGGTGTTTAGGTCCTACCTGATACTAATGACCATGTGCTAAGAACAATTATGTAGGGTTGGGTTCGATGACTATGAGGAGGATGATCGTATGACTTGTTATTAATAATGAGTAGAAGTTGTATGATGATGCATGATTAGTAGGACTTGTTATTATATATGATGATGTATGATGCGAGCATGCATGAGTTATTATATATCAGCGGGTGAAATGAACATAGCAGTATAAGAGAGGACACTTCTCTCTATTATCTAGCTAATAACAACCTAAAATTAACCCCCAAAACCCCTAAACCAGCCACTTTGTCGGAGTAAATGACCACGGGTAGCCTAACCGGCTCCCTTTGGCCCTCAGAAAAAATAATGGGCCGACGGAGCCTTGAGGCGCCCAAGACACGGGGCCGCCTTCTCCCGGCCGGCTCTCGCCTAGGCCGACTAGCGGAAGGCGGCCCGACCGTAAACAATCTTCGGGGGACGCCACAATAGGGCCGACTCCAAGAAAACCGGCCCGTGAGGGGCCGGCTCCAAGAAAGCCGGCCCATGGCAGGCGGCCATGGGCCGCACCCTATAGTCACCCCCCCATAACAGTGACGAGACGGGGCCTGGCTATAGTGGACCCTTCCACCCTCGAATCTTGGAACAAGCATGGCTATAGTACGCCGTACAGGGCGGACATCTCCTGTCCGGCGAGGCACTGTTGCCATGCGAACCATGACGCCATCCACGACGTGCCGCTGGTACGACCCAGATGCGGCGGGCTAGTTCGGTCAGAGAGACATCCGAAGGCGGCCTGGCCTCCCCAAGCCAGCCTAAGGCAAGGCCGGCTTCCTGCAGCTGGCTTGCACCCCTCCTCGGGGCGCGCGCACCATCAAGCGGATAAGACAAGGTAAGGCTACAGTGAGCGCCCACAAGAAGGCGGCACTGTAGCCATGCTTACCTTGACAAAGCCCTCGTCATCAGAGGCGAGGCGACAGCAACCAGCCCCCGACAAGACCCCCCAAGCGGTGGGGCTGGTAGCCGGCGGGACCCACCGGTCGGTGGGCCCCAGAAGCCAGAGGACGTAGACGCTGACAGCCTGGGCCCACGCCCAGGCCAGATTACCATTGTACCCCTGGGGGGGTAGGCCTATATAAACCCCCCGGGACACCCAGGCAAAGGGTTGATCTCAGAGAGTTTTAGACACTACCATAGGGAGAGGAGAGAGCTAGCCTTGCCCTTCTTCCTCCTTCCACCGAACAGCTCAAGGAGCCTCTTGTAGCTTCTTATCGATCTAGTGATCATGCGGAGACCCCGCAAAGATGGAGTAGGGGTATTATCTCCACGGAGAGCCCCCAACCCGGGTAAGATCCGCCGGCGTGCATGTCTTAGCCTTATCCCGTTTCCAGGCACCGGCGATGTCTTACTGGCTCCCACAATGATAAGCCATCCGTTGGCATATGTCACACCTACCACCCGGCATTTGGCGCCCACCGTGGGGCCAGGTGCACCGTCGTCCGGAGACCTGCTCTGGACGGGAACCCTCTTCCTCCCCAGCGAGCGTAGCCAACCCGGCACGCCCGATGGCGTTTGCCCCGACGCGCTGCAAAGCGTCGACGACGCCTGCACAGCGAGCTGCATCGCCGATCTTCTTGGCGAGGCTCGCATCTCCGACGAGCCCGCATCCGACACGGGCACAGGCTGCCCCGAGAGCCGCCTCGTCGGCCTCCTCGACCAACACCATGTCTCCGGCGAGCCTACCGCGGATTTGGAGTCGGTCGGCTCCACCGACCCGATGCTCGTCAATTCCGACACGGTGTCGCTCGACGCCTCCCCCTCCGACGTGATTGTCTTCGACGACCCTCTCCCTCGAGCCGACAGTGGCGGTAGCACCGTCACCGAAGTGCTCGTCATCAGCCACGGCGTCACCTCCGACGAGAACACCCGCAACGCCCTGTAGGCCGCATTGCACGACCTGTCCACCCCCATCCCGGCGGATGCTGACGCTGAGGCGCCGGAGGCACACCGCCTTGCCCTCCTTGCAGAGGGCCAGAAGATAACCACCACGAGACGCCTCACGGAGGCCCACCAACGCGAAGTCGACCGCGCCGCCTTTGGTACGCCGCCTCCAGAAGGGCCAAGCCAAGTCGGCGTCGTCAAGAAACGCGGCGCGGCCATCGCCAGCACACTGGGAGCGGACCGCCCAGTCTACGCCACGCCCCTCGAGAATCTGCGCGCCGCCTAGTCGATCGTTGATGAGCTAAATGGACTGGGGGCTGATGAGCTCCCCTACATGACCAGACGCATCCAGCAGCTGATCGATGCGGCCGCAACACGGCATGAAGCCGACGTCCGAGCCGGAAGCCCCCCTCGCCGAGAGCATGGCGCGACGTCGCGTACGCCGACCGCGGGTGGCGCCCGAACAAGACAAAAGAAGGAGTCGGCTGCTAGCCGCAGCCGGACTCGCATTACCATCGAGCGCGACGCAGAAGGCCTCCCCCGAGGAGTGGAGCGACGAGGCGACCTGCCTCCTCCTCCGCCTCGCGGGGAAAGATATCCTACCCCGCCGCCTGTCGAGCATCCGACTCTCAGTGGCCGACTTGGTCGCCGCGAAGGAGTCGGCGAGAATGATGCCCGCCACCGGATCGACCGCCTAGCGCGATCCCTGGCCCTGAAAGAAGAAGATGATGTCGGCCCGCCCTGTTTTGGCCCCCGCATCCGCGACGAGCCCTTTCCCAAAGGGTTCTCGCTCCCAAGAGACATGCCCAAGTACAACGGCTCCATGAAGCCAGAAGACTGGTTGATCGACTACTCCACCGCCGTTCGCATAGCGAATGGCAATCGACGCGTTGCCGTGAAATATGTCCCCCTGATGCTCCAAGGCACGGTGCGCACCTGGCTCAACAGCCTCAAGCCTTACAGCATCAACAACTGGCTGGACTTCACCGAAGCCTTCATACGCAACTTCACCAGCACCTACAAGCGGGCTCCCAAGCCCCGACAGCTCTCCTTGTGCGTACAAGGGCCCAGCGAATCAACCCACGACTACCTCACGCATTGGGCCGAGCTCCGTAACTCCTGCGAAGGGGTGCACGAGGTCCAGGCCATAGAGTATTTCACCGCTGGGTGCCGCGAGGGCACTCTCCTCAAGCACCGACTCCTCTGCGACGAGCCGGCGACCCTTGATGAGCTACTGATCATCGCGGACAAGTATGCCACGGCCGACTCCTCAATGAAGACCGAGCTCCGGGTAGACGCCTCCGGAAAAGTGCTGACGCCGGCTCCCAAGACGCTGGCTGGAGAATCAAGCTGGCGCCCGTATCAAAGCGACCACAAGTGCAAGGCCCCTATGCCGCCTTCCACTAGTCGGAAGGTGGCCACGATCGAAGAAGAGCGGCCTGAAAGACGACCGGCTCCGACGAAGCAGAAGGGCGGTAGGCCGGCTTGGCAGCCGGCTTTCTCCTACGAGCAAACCCTCGACGCCCCCTACAAGTTCCACAGCGGCGCGAAGCCGTCCAACCATACAACATGGAAGTGTCATTGGCTCACCCGAATCTCCAAGGGCGAGGGGCTATTGCCGCCTCCACCTGCAGGCCAGCCGCCTCCTGCCCCGCAGCAGCCGGCCGCTCGGCCTGCAGTCGGAGCCATCCAAGACGAGTTCCCCGACGAGCAAGACGCCTACGTCGTGTTCACCAGCCAGACAAAAGATCGGCGCAGCCGGCGCTGACAGCAGCAAGAAGTCAACGCGGTCGCCTCCAGTAACCCTGAGTTCATGCATTGGTCAGAGAAGCCCATCAGCTGGAGCCGGGACGACCACCCAGAGGTGATGCCGTCTCCTGGCTCCTATGCCCTGGTTCTGGATGCCACCCTGGCGACAGAGAGGCGTGCCGCCCGATTCTCCCGCGTACTGATAGACGGCTGGAGTAGTATCAACATACTGTACCGAGATACAGTGGAGAAGCTCAACATCAAGCCCAAGCAACTCATGCCAAGCCGGACTGTGTTCCACGGCATCGTACCCGGCCTGTCCTGCTCACCAATTGGCAAGATCAAGATGGATGTCCTCTTTGGGGACAAGGATCATTTCCGCCGAGAGGCAATATGGTCTGAGGTAGTGGATTTGGAGAGCCCGTACCACGCATTGCTTGGCCGACCAGCGTTGGCCAAGTTTATGGTTGTGCCCCACTATGCCTACCTCAAGATGAAGATGCTGAGTTCCAAGGGCATTATCACCATAGCCGGAGACTATAAGAAGTCCTCTGAGTGTGCAGCAGCTAGCAGTCGGCTGGCCGAGTCCCTCGTGATCGCCAAAGAAAAGAAGATGCTGGATCGAATTGTGATCTTGGCTGGCAAGCAGCCGGCCTTGTCCCCTGACCCCAAAGAATGTGAAGCTCAAGGTTCTTTCTAGCCGGCCAAGGAGACAAAGAAGATACCTCTGGACCTGGAGCACCCGGAGAGGCACGCTGTCATAGGCACAGGCCTTGACAGCAAATAGGAAGGCGAGCTCGTCAATTTCCTCCGTGAGAATCGGGACGTCTTTGCATGGTCCCCCAAAGACATACCAGGTGTCCCGACGGATTTCGCCGAGCACAAGCTACACGTCCGATCTGATGCAAAGCCGGTCAGGCAGCCCTTGCGCCGCCTGTCGGAAGAGAAGAGAAGAGTAGCCGGAGAAGAAATAGACCGGCTTCTGGCAGCCGGCTTCATTATGAAAGTGTTCTTTCCAGAATGGCTTGCCAACCCTGTCCTCGTGTTGAAGAAGAACAAGCAGTGGTGCATGTGCATCGACTACACCAGCCTCAACAAAGCCTGCCCTAAAGGTCCATTCGCCCTGCCAAGGATCGACCAAGTGATAGACTCCACAGCCGGATGCGAGATGTTGAGTTTCTTGGATGCTTATTCAGGCTACCACCAGATAAAGTTGAACCCGACTAATCGCTTGAAGACCGCCTTCATCACCCCATTCGGAGCTTTCTGCTACCTGACTATGACATTCGGCTTAAGAAATGCCGGTGCCACCTTTCAGGGTTGCATGCAGAAATGCCGGTGCCACCTTTCTGCTACCTGACCCAGTACCTGCCACCGGCCCCCGACTCCACTCATTGGCGGATGCACTTTGACGGATCCAAGATGCACACCGGCTTGGGAGCCGGCATCGTCCTCACCTCTCCCAAGGGCGACAAGCTCAGATACACACTGCAAATCCACTTTGCCGCCTCCAACAATATGGCCGAGTACGAGGCGCTCATACATGGGCTCCGGCTAGCCAAGGAACTCGGCATCTGCCGGATCCTGTGTTATGGCGACTCGGACTTAGTGGTTCAGCAATCATCCGGCGACTGGGATGCCAAGGACGCAAACATGGCAAGCTACCGTTTCCTCGTCCAGCAGCTCAGCGGATATTTCGAGGGGTGCGAGTTCCTTCACGTGCCACGGGCCGACAATGAGCAAGCAGATGCCCTGGCACGAATAGGCTCCACCCGGCAAGCTATACCAACCAGTGTCGCCCTCCAACGCCTCCTCAAGCCATCTGTCAAGCCGTCTCTGGAATCTAGTTCCATCTTCGTGCCGCCTGACCCCGATGCAGTCGGATCCGACTTCGGGGACCAGGCAGGCGGCCCGTGGACTGCCATAGTCGAACCCGGCCCAGGGACTGCAGCAACACAGCAGGCGGAGGCCGACTCCAACTCCTCACAACCCAGCCCACCCACCCTGGTTGCAGTAGCCGTTTTGGCAGTCGAAGAAATCACAGCTCCATCATGGGCCCAGCCCATCCTCCGTTTCCTAGTAAATGGAGAGCTACCGACTGACGAGATCTCGGCAAGACAAGTCCAACGCCGAGCCGGAGCTTACACAATAATGAACCAAGAGCTAGTCAGGCGCAGTGCTACCAGAGTCTTCCAGCGCTGCGTCGAGCCATAGAAAGGCATAGCAATCCTCGAAGACATCCACCAAGGTGAATGCGGCCACCATGCCGCCTCCAGGGCGCTCGTCGCCAAAGCATTCCGCCATGGATTCTTCTGGCCGACTGCTTTGGAGGATGCCAAGGAACTAGTCAAACACTGCAAAGGGTGCCAAGTCTTCGGCTCCAAGCAACACTGCCGGCTTCGGCACTTAAGACCATCCCCATCACTTGGCCCTTTGCCGTCTGGGGGCTGGACATGGTCGGCCCATTCAAGACGGCGCGCGGCGGCATGACACATCTGCTTGTCGCCGTGGACAAATTTACCAAGTGGATTGAAGCAAAGCCGATCAAGAAACTGAATGGGCCGACTGCCGTAACATTCATTGCGGATATTACAACTCGATATGGCGTGCCACACAGCATCATCACCGACAACAACACAAATTTTGCCAAGGGAGCACTGCCACGTTTCTGCGCGACATAGGGCATCCGACTGGACTTAGCGTCTGTTGCCCACCCGCAGTCAAACGACCAAGTCGAGCGAGCAAACGACCTCGTCCTCTCCGGCATCAAGCCCCGACTGGTCGTGCCGCTAGAGCGCTCGGCCGGCTGCTGGCTCGACGAGCTGCCGGCCGTCCTCTGGAGTCTGCGCACTACCCCAAACAAGTCAACCGGCTTCACCCCTTTCTTCCTTGTATATGGTGCCGAGGCTGTTATCCCAATTGACATCGAATTCGACTCACCTCGGGTCACCATGTACACGGAGGCGGAAGCTAAAGAAGCAAGAGAAGACGGCGTCGACTTGCTGGAAGAAAGCCGGCTGTTAGCTCTCAGCCGGTCCGCCATCTACCAGCAAGGTCTGCGCCGTTACCACAGCCGAAGGGTGAAGCCAAGATCCTTCCAAGAGGGAGACCTTGTGCTCCGGCTGATACAACGAATAGCCGGCCAGCACAAGCTCACAACACGTTGGGAAGGCCCCTTCGTCATCAGGCGGGCTCTGGGAAACGACTCCTATTACTTAATCGATGCACAGAAGCCGAAGGCACGCAAGAGAGACGACTCCGGCAAGGAGTCGAAGCGCCCATGGAACGCTAATCTTCTTCGAAGATTTTACAGTTGAAATGCAGTATGTATCACGCTACCTTTTGTATTAAGTATCATACAATGCCCCCCCCTAGGAGTTCTCGGGGACTACCCTATTTTATCTATGTATGCCAGGTATCATACCCATGGTTGCCCTACCACATTTATTTTCTCCGTACGGCACCGGGTCCGACTAGTCGGCCCGGGGACTCGCCGCCTTGAGTTATGTCCAAGTTCTACCTGCAGTCAGACAAGTAATGTGCCGACAACCAAGCCCTCTCTCGCAAAAGGCACAACTCAAAGAATCGACTGCCGACTAGCGAGAGTTGAAGGCGGAAAGGATGCCCACATGAAAAATGGCTAAGGACTAATGAACTTACATAACACAAGCCGGCTTCCCCCTCGCCAACCGGCTGTTGAAGCAGCCGGCTGGCCGGCTTCCTTTCCTACTCTGCTACAATCTAAGAAAGTTTGAGTACTTGCCTTCCTAGACGGCTGAACTCCTTACCCGGCCACAGACTGCAGAGCAACTATTTGGCTGGGAAGGCGGCACCCAAAGGAAGGCGACAAAGGAAAAAAGTCGAGAGATAAAAAGCAAGTAGGAATGGAAGCCAAGCTCATGATAATAATATTTACACAAAAGGCCTTTGAGAGGCCGACATTCAACGAAGTTTGAATACACCCCCAGTGGGTGGAATTGCGTAAAGATAACAAATCTGTTCAAAGAGTGTCGAGCAGGAAAATAAAAACAGTGAATCAAGCCAAGGGAGCGCCCGGGGTGTCAAGAAGATTGGTTGAGGCGACGATGTCGGCTGGAGGAGTGGCCGGCTGGCGAGTCTCGGCCTGGTCATCATCGGCAGCAGGCGGGGCATTCACGTGTGCCTCGTTGCTGGAGGCACGGTCAGGCTAAGGCTGGCTGGCTGCTCCAACATCCGGCACAACGCCTTCGCCGTCTTCCTCGTCCTCCTCCTCCTCCTCGCCCTTGTCGCTGGAGTCAATCTCCTCCGCCGAGTCTTCACCGTCAGCCGGGTTCAGCCCGAACCATTCTTCCGGCTGCGCGACGCCGTCCTCGTTCACCTCAGGAGCAAAGGCGTTGGTGTCGGTGAAGTCGGCGATTGCCGAGGCGCGCTGGATAATAGCCGGCCGCACTGCCTCCAGCTCCTCGTCAGCCTCCTACCGCCAGGTGCGCAGTTGGTCCAAGTTCAGCCCAGGGTACCAAGCCTGGACGAACTCTAGCGCCCGGCGGGCGCCGGATCGAGCTGCTGAGGCCTTCCAGGCCTCAAGGCGGCCAACGGCTACCTCCAGCCAGTCGGCAGTATGACTGGTGTGTGAGGAATTACTTCGCCAGGCCAGAGGGCGGCCAGCACCTGTGCTCCGGCGCGCTGAAGCCGGCGGAGCATGCGGTAGGCCGGCTGAAGGCGGGCCAGGATCGCCAGAAGCTGCTCCTCAAGCGACCGCTTGGAACCCAGCGCAATCTCAACCCCAGCCTGCCGCCGGGCCTCGCGATGAGCTTCGACTTCGATGGCTTAGTTGGCGGCGACAGAATAGCCAGGAAAGTACTCTTCACAAAGAAGAAAGAAACAGAGCAAGTCAAGAGATAAACTGGCCTACAAGGAACAAGCAAAGTGAAGAAGAAGGCGGCCTACCGTCAACCAAATCCTCGACTCTACCGTAGCCTTCGCTCAGAGCTTGCCTTGCCTCGGCCCAGCTCGCCGCCTCGGTCTCGTATTCGGCTTTGAGGGCGGCCTCACTGTCCTGCGCCGCCTTCAGGGCCACCCTGTGGCTTTCCTCCTGGTCTGCCAGTCTCTTGGCCAGGCGGTCACGCTCCAGAGCCAGAGCACTGGGCTCGCCCTCCATGCTGCGAAGGGCGGTCTGGGCCACACCCAGTTGTTGCCTCAAGTCGGCATTGGCTCCTGCCAATATGAAAAGAAGAAGTTAAGAAAGAAGTCGGCAAGAAAGATCCGACCCGACTGCTCAGCAGTCGGCCCGAATCTCGGGGACTACACCCAGTGGGTGCGCTGACGCGCCCCCACATGAGACAAAGAGACAAAGACACTCACACCGGCTCTCCGTCAGATCGGCGGTCCTTTGATTTGCCTCCTGGACCTGGGAGTTGAAGGTAGCAGCGTGGAGGTTGTGATAATTCTGCAAAGGCAAAAGAAAATCAGTAAGGCAAAGTCTTCGAAGAAGTTCCAAGCCGCCTGCTCAGCAGCCGACTCGGAACTCGGGGACTACACCCGGTGGGTGCGCTGACGCGCCCCCACGGAAAAAATCATGAGCAAGAAAACTCACCCGAACGACCGCCCGGGTCGCAAAAAACTCTTGGGTACATTGCTGCAGCGCGGTGGCTTGAGCCTGAAGCCGGCTGCGAACATCTTGCGCCACCAAGTTCAGCGCAGCCGTCCCACCGCCCAGCGTCCACCCCGGCGAGCTAGCTGTGGCCGACTCTAGATCATGCGACAACGAGCTGGAGCCGGCCGCCCTCTGCGGATCCGGCTCTGAAGCTGCCCTCCCCACACGCCGGCGAGTCGGCGACAGGACCACAAGATCCACCATTGCAGTCGGCTCTCCTCCCGCCGGCTGCTTAGGCGGCACCTCGGGCTGGCCGCCTTGGCCAGTCCTGGCCGACCGAGGCGGCACCACTTCTCCCTCCGGGATGACTACGTCACCCCCCTCCCTCTCCATCGCCGACGGGTCGCAGCCGATTTCCTCCGTCGGGGGCACCGGGACGCCCGGGAGCGCGGAGCGGAGGGGGATGACAAGTTACGGAGGCTGGACATGCAGGGCCTCCGCCGCCCTCTCTGCGGCCTCAGCTTTCGCCCGAGCCCTGGCTGCGGCGTCTGAGTGCGCCTCGGCCGACTCCGCCGTCGTCTCCTGGGCCGACTCGGCGGCGGCTGCCCTTCGCTCCTCTGCCTCCCGCTCCTCCCACGCCTCCCGCGCATTCCGCTCCGTCGCTTCCTGAAGCTCGGCGCGGGTGTCTATGCGACGGGAGCCCGCAGATCCTCCCGCTCCGCGGACTATGGAGGCGACGGTAGTCCGCTCAAGAGAAAGCGGGGCCCTGGTTGACAAAATGGAGAAAGGGGCTTAGAAGAACATCGACTAAAGAAAGGAAGAAAAAGTGCGTAAGGGCCAAAACTTACGCCGAGACCGCCTGCGGCTGCTTCACCACTTTGCGGAAGCGGGCCGCCTTCGCGGCCGCCTCGTCCCGCTTGATCGCCGCCACGGATCCCTTGGGCTTCTTCGGCCGGCCTCCGACGAGAGTCGATGCCGCTCGGCACTTCTGTGGGCCGCCTCGCACGGTCGGCCCACCGGATGGGCCGGCGCCTTGGGGATCGGTAGCCGGCTGGCGGCGCAGAATGGGATCGGCCTCGTCATCGTCGGGCCAGTCGTCAAAGCCGGCAGTGAAGCCGGAGCCGCCTGTCTCGCCGCCGCCCCCCGCAGCATCGTCGTCCAGGGCGGCCGCCCGGAAGTCGGCGTCCTCGAGGTCATCCGCCTCGCGGTCGGGGGCGAACTCGCACTCCGGCCCCGTGGTCCCAGCCGAAGGATGAATGAGAGGATTCTAATTAAAGACAAACCGACTGGTCAAGAGTCGGCCAGAAAAGAAAATTGGGCAACAAAGGAAGAAAGAAAATTTACCAAGGGTGGTGGATTGGCGCGAGAGTACGGTGCCTTGCCGTACTGCCAGTCCTCGGTGAGCTTGCAGTTGGCGATGTAGTTCACCATGTATGACACCTCTTCGTGAGGCATCTCCCTAGTGCTGAGCTGGCTCGGGTCGAAGCGGCCGCACATCTGACAGATCAGATGAGGGCGGCCCTGAAGCGGGAGAACCCGGCGCTCGACGAAGGCGGCGATCAAGTCGGGCCCGGTCAGGCGCTCCGACTGGACCAGCACCCGAAGCCGGGCGACGGCACCAGCTCCAGCCGGCGTTAGCGACCTGGCCCGGTAGGACCATGAAGCCGGCCTCGCAGCCGGCGGGCCGGCCACGTAAGCCGGCAAATTGACATACGCCATTCGGGGCAACGTTCTTCACGTAAAAGTAAGAACGTTGCCAGAGCTTCACCGATTGGATCAGCGTGATAGGAGGGAAGGGGTTGTCGGCGGTGGACCTCCTTATGGCGATGAAGGCGCCACACGGAGCCGGCACGCTTGGATTGGAAGAGCTCCCCCCAGAGCTCGATGGTGGGGAGGATGCCGAGGAAACCCTCGCACAACAAGACGAAGGCCGACAGCAGCACCACCGTGTTGGGGGTGAGGTGGTGCGGCTGAAGCTGGTAGAAATCAAGAAATGCGCGGAAGAAGCCGCTCGCGGGGAGGCCGATGCCGCGCAGGCAGTGCGAGTAGAAGATTACTCGCTCGCCTTCCTCCGGCGCCGGTGAAACCTCCCTCGCTAGCGCAAGACGGATTCGCACAAGATGCTCGCCGGGCAGCCGCCGCGTCTTGCGGAGGAAATCGATGTGGTCATCACGGACGGTGGAGCCGTCCCAAGAGCTTGACATCGGAGCCATGACGGCAAGCGTGGCGGAGGAGAGCGCTCAGCGCGGAGGTAGCAGGCCTGCGGCACGCTGGGAAGAGGGAAAGAATGGCGGAGCGGGAGCACGGCGAAGGGCTACCGTGGCGAGGAAGGAAAGGGAGGAGGCGAGGACGAGCATGCGAAC
>NC_057807.1:31674044-31676084 GCF_018294505.1 Triticum aestivum | reverse complement strand
GGCGAGTGGGAACCGCCGCCGAAAGAAGTGCGGTCGGTTTCAGGCCACAAAAGATCCGCGCACGGGCCGAGGCGCGGAAGTGCTGGGCCCTGGCCTGCAGCGGCGTCCCATCGCGCGCGTCGGCTGGCAGGCCCTCCCAGCCGAAGGGAGCCATGCGGCGTGTGGATGGCGGGCGGTCAACCCGCCGCTTGGCTGGCGCACCAGCTGTTTTCCCGCCTTTGGAATTTGGGAAAGCTTCGCCGAGAAGGCACGCGCAAGGAAGGCCGGCTCCTAGCTGCCGACTCTTCGGGATAGGAAGCTGGCCGAGCTTCTCATTCCCCCCTTCAGCTGCGAAGCCCAACCAGCTTGGGGACTATTGTCGGAGTAAATGACCATGAGTAGCCTAACCGGCTCCCTTTGGCCCTCAGAAAAAACAATGGGCCGACGGAGCCTTGAGGCGCCCAAGACACGGGGCCGCCTTTTTTCGGCCGGCTCTCGCCTAGGCCGACTAGCGGAAGGCGGCCCGGCCGTAAACAATCTTCAGGGGACGCCACAACAGGGCTGACTCCAAGAAAGCCGGCCCATGAAGGGCCGGCTCCAAGAAAGCCGGCCCATGAAGGACCGGCTCCAAGAAAGCCGGCCCATGGCAGGCGGCCATGGGCCGCACCCTATAGTCAACCCCCCATAACAGTGGTGAGACGGGGCGTGGCTACAGTGGACCCTGCCACCCTCGAATCTCGGAACAAGCATGGCTACAGTATGCCGTACAGGGCGGACATCTCCTGTCCGGCGAGGCACTGTTACCATGCGAACCATGACGCCATCCACGACGGGCCGCTGGTACGGCCCAGATGCGGTGGGCCCCTTCGGTCAGAGAGACATCCGAAGGCGGCCTGGCCTCCCCTAGCCGGCCTAAGGCCAGGCCGGCTTCCTGCAGCCGGCTTGCCCTCCTCCTCGGGGCGCGTGCACCATCAAGCGGACAAGACGAGGTAAGGCTACAGTGAGCGCCCGCAAGGCGGCGGCACTGTAGCCATGCTTACCTTGACAAAGCCCTCGTCATCAGAGGCGAGGCGACAGCAACCAGCCTCCGACAAGACCCCCCAAGCGGTGGAGCCGGTAGATGGCGGGACCCACCGGTCGGCGGGCCCAAGAAGCCGGAGGACGTAGACGCTGACAGCCTGGGCCCACGCCCAGGCCGGATTACCATTGTACCCCCGGGGGGTAGGCCTATATAAACCCCCCGGGAAACCCATGCAAAGGGTTGATCTCAGAGAGTTTTAGACACTACCATAGGGAGAGGAGAGAGCTAGCCTTGCCCTTCTTCCTCCTTCCACCGAACAGCTCAAGTAGCCTCTTGTAGCTTCTTATCGATCTAGTGATCATGCGGAGACCCCGCAAAGCAGGAGTAGGGGTATTATCTCCACGGAGAGCCCCCAACCTGGGTAAGATCCGTCGGCGTGCATGTCTTCGCCTTATCCCGTTTCCAGGCACCGGCGATGTCTTACTGGCTCACACAATGATAAGCCATCCGTTGGCATATGTCGCACCTACCACCCGACACACTTTAAAAAAAAAACCTCAGCTGCTGACACGTGGAAGCCTTTTGGTCCTAGTTCATGTCACCAACCGGGACCAAAGGCCCCCTTGCCTGGGCTGCTCGCAGTGGCCACGTGGAGGCCCATCTGTCCCGGTTCATGTTAGAACCGGGACTAAAGGGTGGAGGCATTAGTCACGACCCTTTAGTCCCGGTTCAAGAACCGGGACTAAAGGCCCTTACGAACCGGGACTGATGCCCCCTTTTCTACTAGTGTGATTGAAGATGAATAGGTCAGAAGTTTTTTCGCAAAAAAGTCAAAAAACTACATTTCCTCCTCCTCTGTTAACCTTTTTTTGCGAATACCTCCTCTCCTCTGTCATCTCCTTCCTTCAAAAAAAAGTGGCTAGGGTTTTCATGTAACAGTTGTCGCCGCTGCCAGTTCCTTTCACTTCCGGGTGCCTTCCGACGCTGACAAGGTGGACGAACCCTGGTTTGGGGTTGGTTGTGTTGGGTTGCCATATAGC
>NC_057807.1:31668096-31673778 GCF_018294505.1 Triticum aestivum | reverse complement strand
TGATTGGCGTTGTCTAGCTATAGCGCTTCATCTCCGGGATGGCACACAGATCTTCAGTTTGTTGTTGTTGGCTTCTTGCTCCGAATCACGATTGTTTGGTTGTTGCTCCGAGGGTGTTTTGGAGATCTAATGGCGACATCGAGTTTTGCTCATCACGTGCAGTTGCCGAGTGAAAGAGGAAGGCTGCGTCAATATACCAAGGATCCGTGTTTTTTTACCTTTTGAAAATAACAATCGGTGTTTACTTTTTTACTTTGGTAATAAGGATATTCTTGTAAGAGTTGACTGCGTGCATGCTTAGCTTCAGGTGTAGGACGGATGCATCGACGGCCACAGAACAGCGACTACCTACCTACTCACCCGCTGCAGAAGAGCTTACTTCACACGTGGTCATGGCTCGCTCGCTAGCAGGTCTAGGTTTTTTTTTTGAAACAGCATGTCCAAGTAAATGGGAGAATATATGGTACTACCGAGACCCAGATGCTACCATGACACGTACTCCTGGCCGTTGGATTCTCAGATAGGATGCTTCTGTGCATTTTTCTATCAACAAGATTAGACATGCTACTCCTAGTTTAGTTAATTAATTAAAATATACGTCGGTCTATCATTTACTCCTACTAGATAGCTTATCATTTTCTTTGATGCCGGGATCGATACTCCATGCTTCTCAAGGAAAATGTGCCATTAGTAGTTTGATTATCTGCTATTGCATGCCTTCCCTTTGGCTGGGGTTTCCGGTAAGAGTTTTGAAACCAAATCTGGAAACTCTGTCGCCCACTTTTTCTTTCCCACGGCACTCTATTTTAGATGTATATAATCATGTATGACTGGGTTCACCAAATGGTGGGTATGAAAAATCTAGTGGTTTTGCTTCATTAGTCTAAAGAGGTTTCATCAGATCAATGGCCGGATTTTTGGTTTTTTCTGACAATTTCATGGTTGTTTTTATTTAACCATTTTGATGATGTATGACCATGATCTATTTGGGTACACTTATGAAGATCCACTAGTGGCTGGGGCGCCACCTATGTGGTAATGTGCGCACTAATCACTACTAGAAAAAGGGCTATAGATGAGATTGACACTAATGGCGCACCAGACAAGCGGTGCGCCATTAGTATATACTAATGACGCACCACCTTCTGATACGCCATTAGAGTTGAAACTACTAATGGCGCACCTGGCCCAAGGTGCGCCATTAGTATCAATTTTTTTTAACTAGTGCGCCTGTCCAAACATACTAATGGCGCATCCAGACTCAGTGCGCCATTACTAGTTCTAACTAGTAATGGCGCACCTGTCGGAAAGTGCGCCACTAATGTTTTTTTATTATATTTTTTATTCCTTTTTTTTTGCAAAACTACTAATGGCGCACTGTTTCACCGTGCGCCATTACTAGTTTAAACTAGTAATGGCGCACTGTGGAATAATGCGCCATTAGTATTTTTTTTTTTGCAAAACTACTATTGGCGCACCACCAGAAGGTGTGCCATTAGTAACCTGGATTACTAATGGCGCATTCAGAGTTGGTGCGCCATTAGTAAGTGGGCAGCAACAAGATATTTTGGACAGCCTCTCCTACCCACACTCACTTTCTCCCCACTTTATTCTCTCCACCTCCTCCTTGTCTCGGGTGCCTCCTCTTTTTCACCTCATTTCCACCATAGATTCATTCAAATTAAGTGGTTAAATTACCTTATTTTGATAGGTAAGTAAGGGGGGAAGCTATATTTATGTTGTTCTCCCTACAACAATGTGCACATGCACTTTTTATGGCCTAGCTAGATCTATGTATGTTCGTGGTGTTGCATATCTTTGTGGTGTTGCATATGTGTTTGTGTTTGGAGGTGTACCGGTATTTGAAATACGATAGTTGCCAATATTTTGCCGGAATGTTGATTCATTTCCGTTTCGGCGAGAATTTTGGCATTAAGCATTCTTTTTGGTCCTATTTTTAGGGAAAGTCATGCCAAATTTTTTCTTGGTTCTAAAATATCATTTTGCTCTACCCCGCAGGCGACCATGGTCCATACGATGACCGAAGGCATCGTGAATAGGTTTTTGAGGTCCGCGAAGGCCGAGATGCTTCAAAAGAACGAGACGGAGATAAGATGTCCGTGTCGAAGATGCAAGCTGAAGAGCCTTATTGCGGACCCGGATTCCGGGCAGGTGCGGGACCACCTGCTCTTGCGTGGTTTCATGGATGGCTATCGGTGGCAAGGTGATGAAGATGACTACGAAGTCGTCCATGGGGGCCGGGCAAGAAATGAGGAAGGGCAGCAAGACAACCACCGCAGCTCGGGCGGGCGAGAAGACGAAGAATCCCCAGGAGATGATCACGACGGTGATGCTGTACACAGTCATCATGTAGAAGATGCAGGACATGATGATGAGGAAGATGCCGGAGCAGACGACGGGCATGATCATGAAGATGATGATGCCGGCGGAGCAGACGACGCTGGACCATCGATGGGATGGGTGCAGGATCCTCATATTCAAGAGCTGCTTCTCAAGCAGACAGATAACGCAAGAGCTGCCGCCCGAGAGAAAGCCAAGATGGATCAACTTGAGTTAGACGCGGTTACTCCATTGTATGAAGGATGCAGGCCCGAGGATACCCGCCTGAAAGTAACGCTCATGGCTCTGGACATGAAGGTAAAACACAAAATGACCGACGCATGCTTCGACGAGAACATGTCATTCTGGCACGAACGTCTTCCCAAGGGGAACAAGTGCCCGACCAGTTTGGAGGAGGCGAAGAAAATCATGTGTCCTCTCGATTTACCGCACGTGAAATACCATGTGTGCATGAACAATTGCATCATTTATCGGGACGAGTACGCGGAGTCTACCATATGTCCGGTGTGCGGCGTCACTCGATACAAGAAGAGGAAGAAAGCTCCTCGAAAAGTGGTGTGATACTTTCCGATCACTCCTCGTCTGCAGCGGTGCTTCGCGGACCCTAAGGTAGCAAAGCTCCTGCGTTGGCACGCGGATAGGGAGGAGAAGAAGCAAGAAGATGACGCAAATGATCCGGAGATAGATAAAAAAGACAAGATGCTGAGTCACCCTAAGGATGCGAGCCAGTGGCAAGCGTTGAACTTCGAAGACCTACAATTTGGGAACGATCCAAGGAACATCGTGCTGGGCGCGAGCACCGATGGAGTCAATCCGTTTGACAGCCAGAGAAGCACACATAGCACCTGGCCTGTGTTTGTGTGGATGTACAACCTTCCCCCCTGGTTGTGCATGAAGAGGAAGTACATTCACATGAGTATGCTAATTGAAGGACCGAAACAACCAGGGAACGACATCAATCTGTATCTGGGGCTGCTGAAAGAGGAGCTTGACACGCTGTGGAAAACGCCAGCCAATACGTGGGACGCCGCAGAGAAAGAATATTTCCCTATGAGAGCCGCACAGCTCACGACGGTGCACGACTATCTCGGTTACGGATATCTCGCGGGGCAGGTAGTCCACGGATTTTCTGGATGCGTAAGGTGCATGGATGACACAACGTATCGCCAGCTAGATAGAGATCCTGGGTCTTCGAAAACCGTGTTCATGGGACATCGAAGGTGGCTTCGCGATGATGACCCGTGGAGGAAACGCAAGGATCTGTTCGATGGTGAAACCGAACCCCGAAAACGCCCGTGTACGAGGAGCGGCGAGGAAATAGACAAGCTGTTGAAAAATTGGAAAGTCTGCCCACTGCCGGGAAAGAAGCAAAAGGTGCCAGAGCCGGGAAAGAAGCGAAAGGCGCCAGAGCCGCTGCTGAAGGTATGGAAAACGAGGTCTGTTTTCTGGGACTTGCCGTACTGGAAGATCCACCGTGTGCCTCACAGCCTTGATGTCATGCATATCACGAAGAACGTGTGCGAGAGTCTGCTTGGTACCTTGCTCAACATGCCAGAGAGGACCAAAGATGGGCCGAAAGCAAGGGCAGACTTGAAATCAATGGGCATCAGGCAGGAGCTTCATGCTAATGATGATGATGATGAGGCGAAGCAGGACACAAAAAGTCGTCGCAAAGGCAAAAAGGCCAAGAAGACCGGAAATGACTACCCTCCCGCGTGCTTCACTCTAAGTCAGGAGGAGATCGAGCAGTTTTTCACCTACCTCCTAGGAGTAAAACTTCCTTACGGTTATGCGGGGAAGATAAGCAGATACCTAGACCCAGCGAAGCAGAAGTTCAGCGGGATGAAGTCTCACGACTGTCACGTGCTGACGACGCAGATACTTCCAGTTGCAATCCATGGGATCATGGACGCGCACGTCCGTGAAACGCTATTTGGCCTATGCAACTTTTTCGACGTCATCTCTCGGAAGTCGATTGGCGTGAGGCAACTCAGAAGGCTATAGGAAGAGATCGTGGTGATACTATGCGAGCTTGAGATGTACTTCCCGCCCGCATTCTTCGACGTTATGGTGCATCTGCTGGTCCATATCATGGAGGATATCATCCAACTCGGGTCGACGTTCCTGCACAGCATGATGCCGTTCGAAAGGATGAATGGTGTCATCAAAGGATACGTTCGGAACATGTCACGTCCAGAGGGAAGTATAGCCAGGGCCTTTCTGACCGAAGAGTGCATCTTCTACTGCACGAATTATCTAGGCATCGAGAACCCCGTTGGTCTGCCCGTCAACAGGCACCTCGGCAGGCTCGCTGGATGGGGTCACTGTGAGGGTCGCCGCGAAATGCATGTCGACTTCGAGGGTCGACTCGCCGACTTTGAAAGAGCAAACCTAGTTGCGCTACAACACAGTGGTCGATCCTTGGGTGGTAGAGCACAAAACCTTTATTGAGAAGATGTACAATGACCGAGGCCAACAGAGGACGGACGGAGATATACTCAAAGAGCACAACTCATGTTTCACGCGTTGGTTCAAGCAGAAGCTTCTGTCGTACCCTTTACATGAAGATTCTTCCGCGGAAGAACAACTCATATTCGCCTTGTCACAGGGCGCCGAGCACAACCTGATGACCTATGAGGCGTATGATATTCTACACCGAGGACAAGGACATGAAGAGCGATGGTTATCAGAACTCCGGGGTAACGATGGAATCCTACACCGGTAAGGACAAGGACAGATACTACGGAAGGATCAAGGAGATCTGGGAGCTGAGCTACGTTGGAGAGAAGGTGCCGATGTTCCGTGTCAGATGGGCCAAGAGTGTCCTAAAAGAAGACCGATATTTCACCACCATGGTTATACCCGAAGCCAAATCCAAGACCGCGGGCGCAAACGTCACCGCAAAAAATGAGCCATGGGTACTGGATTCCCAAGTGGACCAATACTTCTTCATTACCGACCCGCCAAAGCCCAGTCGTGTTGTCGTGAGGAGAGGCAAAAGGAAGATCATCGGAATGGATGGAGTAGCCAATGAGCAAGACTTCGACAAGTACGGCGACCCGAGGATCGAACATGACGACGATGATGAAGTAGCAGCATACACCACAAGAAGAAGCAGGACCACCCTACCTAAAGGACGTCCGTTCCACAGAAGAACTCCATTTGCGAAAAAGAAGGGCAAGAAGATTGTGAACAGATAGCTAGCTAAGATCGATTGTATTTAAATCGTAGCCTTCATTTCTCGATTGTATTTCATGGGCACTTTTTGAACTATCATGAATATTTTTAAATTTCATGGACACTCGATCTCGATCCCCCTCC
>NC_057807.1:31667288-31667832 GCF_018294505.1 Triticum aestivum | reverse complement strand
CCCTCCCCCGCTCCACCGGCATTACTGTTTGATGATATTTTTAAAAAAATTATTACTGTCTTATAGAAAATATATTACTGTTATGATTTAAACAAGTTTGAACATATTTAAACACAAATAAGTATCAAACAACATTTTAAATGCATAAAAAAAATTGTGGAGCCTGGGAATCAAACCCAGGACCTCCTGCTGTGAGAACTGGCTGCTGACCAGTCGAGCTAGTAGAGGGAACTTGATGTGGATCAGGTCAGGTGGAAGATAACCTGTTGGCTCGAGCAGAAATCAAAAAAAAAATACTAATGGCGCAACAGGGCGAGGTGCGCCATTAGTATGGATGTACTTATGGCGCACCGAGGGGTGGTGCGCCATTAGTATTGTGCCGCCCCCATCCATATTTCCTCCCCGGCCCAAACCTACCCCCTCTCTCTCCCTCGCCCTCGCCCTCGATCCACTTCCCCTCTCCTCTCCCGACGCCGCTGCCCCGCCGCCTCGACGCCGCCTCGACGCCGCCCCGACGCCGCCTCGACGCCGCCCCGTCGTCCTC
>NC_057807.1:31562148-31666287 GCF_018294505.1 Triticum aestivum | reverse complement strand
CGGGTACTCCATATGTCCTATTTTCAGCAAAGGTCATGCTAAAATTTTCCGTGAATTTTAGCATGACTTTGCTAAAAATAGGACATATGGGGTACTTGTGACTAATGCATGGGTTGGGGTACTTGTGACTAATGATGAAAGCTTAGGCTTTTAGGGTGCCTCGGCGTCGAAAAACCCTCAATGATAAAAGCTTAGCTTTTAGGATGCCTCGGTGTCGACAAACCCTAAATGATGAGACCATGATCTTGTTCCTTGACAATAACCAACTTTGTTCCTATTTAGAGAGAAACATGGCCAACAACGATGAGGCCGGGGGTTCGGGCGGCAAGGCATTCTGGAAGCTGTCCCAGGAGATGGAGGAACAACCTCACTTGTATGAGGACGCCGCCTTCCCCACCGATCCTGAGACCACTGATGGTACCCCCGAGGATGACCCCACTGATGCCACCACTGATGGTGCCGCCGAGGATGCCACCACTGATGATGGCGGCGCACGCACAAATGGCAGCCAACCGAAGAGGCAACGGAAGGACCGGCGCCCAACCGTGCTCCGCACCCTCAAGGAGGAAGTTACTGAAGTGGACTCTGACGGGAATCCAACGGCGCCCGAACGAATAGTCAAGGGGTACTCGCTTCAGCTCGGGTGCATTCTCCGGAGCACCGTCTCGATCAACATCGAGAACCTGAGGCATCCTGACCGAGGGAATTTGCGCAACCTCCTCTTCATGAAGCTGCACGAACGATACAAGTTCCCCGCTGAATTTGAAAACACAAGCCTCAAAGGGAATAAAGTGAACAATGCTGCCCTCACGAAGATGAGCAAGGCCCTGTCTACTTGGAAAAGCAATGTGAAGAGAATGATCGAGAAAGGTGAGATTTATGAGAAGATCAAGGAGAAAAATCCTTCGATCACCGAAGATGACTACAACGACTTCAACATCAATTGCTCGAGCACCGCAAACTCCGAATCAAGTCAGTGAGGGAAAGAAATGCGGGAGTTGAACTTAGGGGAACACAAACTCGGTCCCGGCAGTTACAGAGTGGCGGAGCCTATATGGGACAAGGAGGACGCGGAGCGTGCCGAGCAAGGCCTACCGCCCCACTTCGAGAAATACAGCGGTAACAAGCAGACCAGAAACTATGTCAGGGCCCGGTACAAGGAGGACCCGATAACAAAGGAGCTTACCACCGATCCGAAGACCAGGGCGCTTGAGCTTGTTCTGGTAAGGAATACACCCCCGCGTAATTAGCTCCATATGGTTGCATTCTAATTAATGAAGCCAAATTTCTAAATGGTTCACATTCCTTCCGCAGGTGACTGAAAGCAATAGCGCGGGGTCGACTAAGAGCAACCCTTGGAACACCACTCTAAATAGGGCGTTGAATGTAATGAAGAACAAGGATAAGCTCAGTAAGCCGACGTCAGCTGGTCGTGTGGCCGGCAAAGGCTTGTCCACAAAATGGGGGTCATACTATACCGCTGGTGTGCGGATAAAGAAAAAGACCAGCTCAGAAAGCCAGGCGCGCGAGGTTCAAGAACTCAAGGCACAGGTGGCGCGGATTATGGAGATTGTCCAAGAGCAAGTGCAACAACAACTCGGAGCGACGATCTCCGCCATTGTGCCTACCTTGATCGAGGGGTTGAGTGCGTGGATTGCGGGCGGCCAACAGGGGCCGCCCCCGATTCCTAGCTTCACGGCCAGCAACTCGCAGAATGCGATGGCGGGGCCATTGGTGTCTCCGTCGGAGGCGGCATTGGTGTCTCCGACGCCGGCACGGGAGCTTAATGCACCCGGGTGTACGCCGGCCGGCACCTCTGCAGCAAGCGGCCCCTCCGTCAACTGCACGCCCGCCGTTGGCGGTGCCTCGACATCGACTTGTAATGTGAATACAAACTCGCTACTCGTGGTCTCGAGACTTGTAATATAATGTTCTATCTTTGTTCGGTCTTTTCAATTCGGAGACTAATATGATGAATTGTATTCAGAGACTAATATGATGAATTGTATTCAGAGACTAATCTTTTATTGTATTTGATGAATCTGTTGTTGATGTGTGCTATCTATATTTTGTCCAATTATACGTTTTGTGACCTGTGCAAAAAACAGAAAATAAAAAAATAAAAAAAACCTAACATTCATACTAATGGCGCATCACATCACAGTGCGCCATTAGTATGCCAAAGGGTACTAATGGCGCATTATTAAATAGTGCGCCATTAGTATGCCGAAGACTAATGGCGCATCTTGTTGTTGTGCGTCATTAGTATGCCAAAGCACCTCGGTATACATGGCCCCCTGGGAGGCATACTAATGGCGCATTGTTGTATATACTAATGGCGCATCCGTGGTGCGCCATTAGTATACCAGATACTAAAGGCGCACCAGTGGTGCGCCATTAGTAAAATATACTAATGGTGTGGCACTAATGGCGCACCACTAATGCGCCATTAATGGCCAAATTAGGTGCGCCATTAGTAGGCCTTTTCCTAGTAGTGAATCAAGCTGACACACTTATTAACGTGTTGACAATCCAAACGAGCAATAATGGATAAAAATATAGTATACAAAATAGAACTGCAGTAGAAGAGTGTTCATTCATAAAGCAAAGCAAGCAAGCAAAGTAGTTTCATAGATGCTAATAGATCTATATTAAATTATTAATAGAGGTGACAATCTTCCAAGTGGATAGTTCGATGACTGATCACAGAAACACATCCAACTGTTGAAGTCAAGGTTTAGCAGTCTCCAAAAGGTGGGCGATCTCCAAAAGAGGTAGAGTTCCTCGGATCATCACAACACAAGCATACCAAGTCTTAGTGAGAAGCTAAACACGATACATGGATCATATGTACAGGCAGTAGCTGGGGTCGACAGTGGTGCGTCAAGAGACGATGCACAGTTGCATCACTAGCTCACTAAGCTGCTCCTATTGCCATTTAATCAATCAACCGGTCTACCATCGAGACAGACCTCACCACCGTGAAGTACTGGCATACTCAAGAGGAGGGCACCTCACCAGGAAGCCGAAACCTAGACATTAGCACAACAACGTTGGACCTTGTACTACCTGTACAATGAAAAGAACATTATGATTTTCCAAAGCAAGAGTTTCCAAGAATAGGAAAATAAATTTTACATCAATTTCCTCCCAGATTCTGAAGACCTCCCAAAATCAGAAGAAGAAATCAAGTAGATGTACCTAACACACACAGAGGATTGATAGATTGTGAATCGGTAGCTAACGTCTAACCATCTGGGAACACTGTCCCCCATGGTGTCCAGCCACCACCCTTCAGCAATTCATCAAATGGCAGCCGCTTTTTAAATGGTACCGTGTAAGTAAAATCGGCAATCCTGCAAACAAAATTGCAGAGACAACAAAAATCTTGGCAAACTCACATGCAATTTGTATTTGATGTTTAGTTAGTTTGCAAATTTAGAGCCTAATGACAGCAGTTTTTTTCTTTAGAAAAAAAGAATAACAACGACAGAGGCAAGGTCATACATGTGCGCATGAAGACTTGTCTTCGTAGCCTGATTTGGTCATGCGAGTATGACACTTGTGTGAGTTCCAAACTTCTTTCACTCCTCGACTCACCGTCATGAGTTGCAAACTTGTATTTACACTGATGTACTTTATGAAATATGTACATATATACTCCCTCCGTCCTAAAATTTTTGTCTTAGATTTGTCTAAATACAGATGTATCAAGTCAGGTTTTAGTATTAGATACATCCGTATCTAGACTAATTTAAGACAAGAATTTTGGGACGGAGGGAGTACTACATGAGAGGTTAGCAAAATCATGTTTTGTTCATTTCCTATTTGAAACAAAAAATTGTAGTGATCCTCAGCCCCGTGAAGTTTCCTCAAAATAAGGGGAGAGTACACATTAAAATAGCTGCCAACTAAGGAATACACATAATACAAATGAGGAAGATATCAAGAAACAGTAACATTCCAAAATTTGGTAAGTTTTGCATTCATTTGTTCAAACTCATTCGTACTCCTGCTGTAAATTTTAGAAGCCAATTGCAAGACTACAAACTGTATATTAACTCCTCTCTAAACAATGTTTTTTTTGCAGTTTGATCGTTAGTTTTCTTCAGGAAACAGTAGGGAACGATCTTGTTGGAAATATATTATGGTGAAATAAAACCATGTAAGCTATCTCCAGCTGGACCAAACATCTGCTATGTCAGATGTCGTTAGACCATATAAACATAAAAGGTAAACTGAACCAACTAATCAATATTCTGCAGTAACTACTAAATTCATGATTTGCAATCTAGTAATATTACTCCAGATCAGTAGTAAACTTACCTTCCTAATCAGTGTCACCTCTAAATCCACGACAATCACAGGTCACATCCTCTTTATTCCCACGAGGATCACAGCTAGCCAGTCTTGTCAGAGTGACTGTTGGTTTTATAGGGCTAGCTCGTAATCTCCCGATGAGCAGTACTTGCGTGCTAGTGCAAAGCTAGCACAAGCAGCTTAATTGATTCTGAACGTAGCCGCACGTACGTACACAGAGAACTAGAGCTAGCTTCAAGCAGCGATCAAGTTGACGGAAACTTGCGAACGAAACTGAACAGAGGCAAACTGATTTGGATGGCTAAAGGCCCGTATCGAGCCTTTGTATTTCTCTTCTTTTTGTTTTCTGATTTTTCTGGTTACAAGGAGCACCCCTGGGGTGCTTTTTATACACGTTCATAAGACTCTTTTTCCTAATCCTACGTGTACTGAGGCAACGTGGTTAACTTCTACATTCACCTCCTTAACCTTGTTGCTTGACTGGATCTCATGTACTCCGACTTTGTTCCTCATCTCGATGAACTTCTGTCGACCGAGGGACTTTGTGAGAATGTCGGCAAGCTGCTCCTTCGTGTTCACGTGCTGAACTTCGATCATCCCTTCCTCAATGCACTCCCGGATATGGTGGAACCGAGTATCTATGTTCTTGCTCCTCTCGTGATGAACCGGATTTTTGCACAATGAGATTGCACTTGGTTGTCAATCTTCAATGACACCTTCTGCACCTCCCGCTTTGCAAGATCAACTAGGAGTCTTCTCAGCCACACTGCTTGACAAGCCGCCGTGCTTGCCGCTATGTATTCTGCCTCGCATGAAGACAGCGCAACCACCTTTTGCTTCTGAGAATTCCAGCTGATAGGATTTGGGCCAAGGTAGAATACCATGCCCGTTGTGCTTTTCCGGTCATCCACATCACCTGCCATGTCGCTATCTGAGTATCCACGAAGGATCAATCCTTCTTTTCCCTTTCGGTACATGCAGCCAAGATTAATAGTGCCTTTCACATAGCGCAAGATTTGCTTGACTGCGCTCATGAGTTCGATTGTCGGATTCTCCATGAAACGACTCACGATCCCGACTGAATAAGCCAAGTCAGGTCGGGTATGCACCAAATATCTTAGGCTGCCCACAACGCTTCGATACATTGTGGTGTCCACCGGTGGATTTGAGCTACGCTTGCTCAACTTGTGTTGTTGGTCCATTGGAGCATGTGTCTCGTAGCAATCTGTCATGCCACACTTGTTCAATAACTTGACCGCGTAAGCCGATTGACATAGGGAAATCTCTCCGGAGCTTTGCTTCACTTCGATGCCCAAGTAATAGCTGAGTAATTCCAGATCGCTCATGCTAAACTTCTTCTTCAGCTGCGCCTTGAAACACTCAATTTCTTGTGCGCTGTCTCCGGTGATAATCAGATCATCGACATAAACTCCAACTAGCAGGTTTGAGCCTTTGGAGTTCTTTGTATAGACTTCGTACTCGATGGGACATCTCTTGAACCTGAGCGAGATCAAACTTCGGTCTAACTTTGCATTCCAAGCTCTTGGCGCTTGCTTCAACCCGTAAAGTGCCTTCTTGAGCTTGTAAACTTTCCCTTCTTCGCCTTTCTTCTCGTAGCCGAGGGGTTGTTTCACGTAAACTTCTTCTTTGAGTTCGCCGTTGAGGAAAGCGAATTTCACATCCATATGATGAACCTTCCAATCCTCTTGTGCTGCCAAAGCTAGGAGCACTCTCACTGTCTCGATTCGAGCAACCGGTGCAAACACCTCCTCATAGTCAACTCCTTGACGTTGTACGTAGCCCTTTGCGACGAGTCTTGCCTTGTGCTTCACAATGGCACCCTTCGTGTCCTTCTTCAACTTGTAAACCCACTTCAAACCTATGGCCTTTTGGTTCGGAGGTCGGGTTACCAAAGTCCACGTGCCATTGCTCTCGATCGCCTTCATCTCCTCATCCATGGCGTGCATCCAACTTGAACTTTTGCTCGCCTCTACTAAGTTCGCCAGCTCCTCAACTCCGAGTAAACACAAATCGGAGTACTCGAGTGTAACTGGCTTTGCGTACTTAGACTTTCTTGAGGGGCTTGTAGCGACGAGGCCCTGAAGAATTTGTTGTGGCTTGCGAAGGGGGCGACACAAATTATGTCGGTGTTGATGCACTTGAGGAAGACCGTTGAGTCTCGGGCGTGGTAGATTCTGGGTTGTTGGCATCCTCGTCGTCGGCGTAGTCGTCGTGACCATGACCATCATCTTGATTGTCATCGTCACTATGCGCCTCATTGTCGAGATCTCCGCCCGTGTCGTGCAAATTGTTGTCGCTATCACCTTGCTACCCATGCGCGTCATCGTTGGTGTCGGCACCATGGTGATCATTGCCATTGCGGTCACCTTGGTTGGGTGTCTTGCCAACCACCTGGACATCCTCCCCTGCATCATCTTCAGTTGGAAATTCAACTGTGAATATGTTACCGTTTGGAGCATCGTCGGCTGCCGCGCTCCAATTCCACGCTTGGTTTTCTTCAAACACAACGTTGCGTGAAATCCGTAGACGCTTGGTCCGTGGATCGTAGAAGCGGTATGCCTTGGTGCCGGAACTCCTCTCGTATCAGATGAACACCATCTTGGTGTTGGGATCGGCAAGCTTTGAGAGATGCGGCTCCGCCGTCTTCACATGCGCCATGCACCCGAACGTCCGTAGATGAGACACATTCGGCTGACGTCCTTAATTGCTTCATACGGAGTCTTGCCGATCACCGCCTCCGTTGGAGCCCGGTTGAGAAGATAGATCGCCGTTGAGACAGCTTCTCCCCAAAAAATCCCCGGCAAGTTCTTGCTCTTGAGTAAACTTCTCGCCATGTCAACGACGGTTCGATTACGCCTTTCAACAACCTTGTTTTGCTGCGGCATATAAGGTGCCGTGAGGAACCTCTTTATGCCAATATTCTCGCAGTAGTCGTTGAACTCGTTTGACGTAAACTCTCCGTCGCGATCTGTCCGTAGAGCGCGAACCTTCAACTTGTGTTCCATCTCCGTTGCAGCCTTCAGCTTCTTGAACGCTTCAAACGCCTCATATTTAGATCGTAGGAGAACGATCCACATGTATCTCGAGTAGTCATCTACCACAAGGAAGAAGTACTTCTTTCCTCCGTGAGTTGCTGGGGTGATAGGGCCACATAGATCACCATGGAGCAGCTCGAGTGCATCACTTGCACGATAGGTAGACTGAGCAGGGAATGGCCTGCGGTGCTGTTTTCCGACCAAGCACCCGTCACATACTCGATCAACATGGTCGACAAACGGCATCCCAGATACCATCTCCATCTTCGACATCTTCTTCAAGGCGTAGAAGTTAACGTGTCCAAATCTCTCCGGTTGAGATTAATCAAGGTTGAGGATATAGAGCCTGTTCCGCGTGCGATTCACACGCGCTAGCACGTTTCGGAGGTTGTCGAAGATCGTCATCACTCCGTTCTCAATATCCACCTTGCATCCATTCTCATCAAGTTTCCCGACAGAGATGATGTTGTTGTGAAGCCGTGGGATGTAGTACACTCCGGTGAGTATGCGATGTTCTCCTGTGAGACCCTCGAAGAGGACAGAACCTTGCCCGCAAATCTCCACATTTGAACCATCACCGAACTTGACCGAGCCTTGAACATCATATTCTAGCTCGAGGAACTTCTCCTTGCACCCCGTCATGTGGTTACTGGCACCCATGTCGAGATACCACGACACGTTCTGGCTCCCGAATAACTTTGGTGTTACTTTTTTCTCATGAAGTAGCACCTTCCGGTTTGGTTTCACAACCGCCGTTTGGACGAGATCACAAACTTCGGCCATCAGAAGACCTGGACGTTCGTCTTCCTGCTTCGCCAAATTTGCCTTGATCTCCCGCTTGTTAGGCTCCGGACAATCCTTCGCAAAGTGACCCATCTCGTTGCAGTTATAGCACTTGACCTCGGACATATCCAAGTTCCGTGGCTTCCGCTCTTTAGATCGGTCCGCCTTACCACGACCTTGTGGCTTGCCTTTTCCTTTGCCTTTTCTGGTTTGTCCACCGCTCTTCGCGTTGTTTGAGCCTTCGGCAACGTTGTGCCTTCCTTTGCTACTTGGGGACTCCCAATCTACGCGCGAGTACATGAGTTGGTCACCACCTCCTCCTTTGCCTTTCCGACAACCACGAGCATTCTCTTCCCATGTCCGCAAGCGTCCAATCGCCTCTGTTATGGTCATGTCGTCGATGTCGTAAATCTGCTCGAGCGTGCCGATGATGTACGTGAATTTATCAGTCACTGAACTGAAAAACTTCTCCACAATCTTGGTCTTGTCGAGCTTTGCACCAAGCGTGCGGATCTCTCCCACCAATGTAGTCAGACGCATGGCATAGTCGTTCACCGATTCAGTTTCCTCCATCTGCAACTTGTGAAATTGGCGCTTCAGCACTTGTGCCCGAGCCTTGGTGACGCGATCTTCTTCGATCCTCATCTCTTTGAGTGCGTTCCACGCCTCTCTTGCTGTCTCGAACTCCGCCAATGTCATCAGCACGGAATCCGGCACAGACTGGCTATGACGGCCATGGCACCTTCGTCGCACTCCTTGTCGATGTCGTCGTCCGTGATGGCCTGCCACACTCGAAGGGTTCGGAGAATAATCTTCATCTTCACCGCCCACACGTCGTAGTTGGCGTCGGCGAGCATCGGATACTGGATGGAGATGTTGCGATGCGTCTGTACGTTGTTGCTGCTCGTTCCGCCACCACTTGTTGCTGACTTGTCGCCCTTCTTCACATTGTCGCCTTTCTTGTTCGCCTTGGAACCACCGTTGCCGAACTTGACCGACTCAGCATCGCTGTCCGGCATCGTAGATCGTCGAGGCTCTAGATACCAATTGTTGGTTTTATAGGGCTAGCTCGTAATCTCCCGATGAGCAATACTTGCGTGCTAGTGCAAAGCTAGCACAAGCAGCTTAATTGATTCTGAACGTAGCCGCACGTACGTACACAGAGAACTAGAGCTAGCTTCAAGCAATGATCAAGTCGACGGAAACTTGCGCACGAAACTGAACAGAGGCAAACTGATTTGGATGGCTAAAGGCCCGTATCGAGCCTTTGTATTTCTCTTCTTTTCGTTTTCTGATTTTTCTGGTTACAAGGAGCACCCCTGGGGTGCATTTTATACACGTCCATAAGGGGCTATGAAAATAGACTAGGACTAGGAATCCTAATACTACTTGGACTCGTACTTACTCTTTTTCCTAATCCTACGTGTACCGAGGCAACGTGATTAACTTCTACAGTGACCTTCTTGTAAGATCCAGCAGCACATCTCCCTCTGCATCTGCATACAAAACTCGAATCAATCAGGTGGAATTGGTGACTTAACTGATGATCTAGCTGAAGAAGATGATGAATTCATCCATGTTTGCTGGTGAACTGACGAGTCCATGGATGGAATCATTGGTACCTCGGAGCAGGAGGCGTGCATGGCGAAGTTGTTGAAGCAGTCGACGACGCACTGCTGGATGTCGAGGGACAGTGTGTCCAGGGTGCTCACCATCGACAGCAGTAGCCCCGGCATGGCGGCGTAGTAGATCTCCACCCAGGTGTCCTCCTCCTTGCACTCCACCTCAAACTTCAAGCACACTCAGTCGGTCGCTGATCACCATTTTAAGCTACATCAGCAATGACGCTCTGCTCCATTGGCGACTAATGTTTGTGAACGTGCACATGGAGCCCTGAGCAATGGCGTTCACAAATAAAACAATTGGAGAATGCTTTCTCTGAGATGTGCAATCTAGTTCTGCAGGTTTTCGGATAGAAGCTGCAGCAGCAAAATAAGGGCTCAGCTGAATAGAGAGTAGTCGTTTGACTTGCTAAAGGAATGGCTGGCCAATGGCCGAAAGACAGACATAGACGATCGACAAGGATAAGTAGTAGCTTCTCCTTTGGACTAGGATAAATATAAAGAAGAAAAAGGGCCGCCATGAAGTACACCTGCTAGTGCATTTTAACACCGCAACGAACAAAAAGTGCTTGCACTGGCACAAATCATGCGTTGATGGAGGCAGTCTGGATCCATCCGGATCACGGGACTGTTTGGATGGGCGACGGGGCTGCGAGCCTACCGCCCCCTCCTGATCCGCCGCCGGCGGGGCGATCGGCGCCGCCGCGGCCTGCTCGGGAGGAGTCGCTGCTGTCGGGGAGGTCACCAGAGGCCGGCGGATCGCCGGATCCGCAGACTGCGGCGGAGATCGGGGGGTTTCTCCATCCGGCCAAATGAAAAATGTTCTTCCAAGATGTCCGGGATGGCGGCCGTAGATCGGAGGGAGTTCTCTACTCGTATTACCCATCGAGGTGGACGGTGGTGCGCGATCTGGATGGTGACATCCTCGGAGGGGAGTACCTCAAAGCTGATGAGGAGATTAACGAAGGTACGCGGTTGCTCATTGATGTTTTTGATGTTACCGTTCATTCGCGTGTGCAGGAGGAACCGGAGATTCTTGATCACATTGACTTGATCGATCTCACGGAGGATCCAAAGCCCTCGAAGCCGCTTCTTTCCTGCCGGGCGATGAGGGGAGCGACTAGCAGGGCGACTCGCGACCCTCCCGTGGCGACCGTCGCCGGCCGCCGGCGGGAGTCGCCGGATCCCATTGAGGCACGCGTAGGAGGGCGTTTCTGGGCGCTAGCGGACTCGGAAGATGATGAGGACGACGATGTTCCGGTGCCGGACTACTCGCCAACACCATCCGACGTGATCTGCGAGGCGTTCAAACCAGGATTCTCTGAGGAAGATGTCGCTGCATTGGTGGATGAGATCGTGCCCGGAGAGGATCCGGCGCGGCTAGGCCTGTGTTCCACCGACCGGCTCGAGGTGGTACGCCGGATTGTTCACCGGAGAACGGCGGCGACGGCGATCCGACCATGGAAAGGGCCTCTGCCTAAGGTACGCGTTCAACCTATAACTTTGTCTGATTTTTTTCCGCAAGAGGATTGGATCGTGGTTACTCGGAAGAAAAAGAAGAAAGGAGGGCGGCCAGATCCAGCACCGACGCCGCCGGCGACCATGGCGGCGGACGGGATCAGGGCGGCCAGATCCTTGCGTTTGAATTCGCTGATCGGCTCTGAGGGGGCTGGTTTGGTGTGGGCCGGTCCTCAGACCATGCATGGGCATGAGGCCCATCATGGGGGTGTAGCGACCGGCCTTGACAGTGGCGCCTCCAATGGGTATGCGGCCTAGGAGGATCCCGTCCTGTCGTTTCGGCCCGTTGATGATGCATGCACGAACGTCGATCGCCTCCTGTCTTTGGCTCGCCTGCCGCCGGGTAGGGTTCGCAAAAAGGGCACGAAGGGCTTCCCGTCCTGCGGGGATAGACATGCGACACGCATCTTGCCCGGGACGGCCATGGCAGGAAGAGGTGAAGCTCCTCCGCCGGCGAAACGCCACTTGCCTGGCGCTGCAGGTCGGGGTGGGGTGCCTCCTCCACCAGCAGCGAATGCCGGACAGGGGGTCAGTCGCAGATCGGGAAAAGGCAGCCGGCGGGAGGAGGCGGCGCCGCCGGTGCCGCGGGACGAGGTGTGCCCACTGGGAGTGCGCAGCCGCCGAGGCCAGCCCTACCGCAGCCGGCTCCTGGGAAGAATGGCACGAGGCCGGTGGCTCCGGTCTCGGCGCCCGCGGCGACTACGGCCGGCCGGGGGTTCGGGAGACAAACGCCGCCCCTTGCCCAGGCTGCGGGCCGCGGGGGACCGAGGCCTCCTGTACCGGGTGCTGCTGGTGTTGGGGCTGCTGGCCGCGGTGATGGTCAGCGGCAGGTTCGAGCTGAGCCGGCCACCATAGGAAAACCACCACCGCTTTATGTTGCCAGGCCGGTGCAGAACAGGTCCACTCAGCCTAATGCTCCTCCCCGAGGCTAGTGGGGAGACGACGGTTGTGATGCTTACGGCGAGGGACAACACCGAGGCTCCTCGTCAACGGGAGGAGGGCGTGGTTACGCTTGGCAGAGTGACGGGACGGCCGAGAGACCCTTTCTCGGGCCGGCTGGCGGATTTGTTGAGGGAGCCTCCGGCCCGGACAATCGTCAGAGAGGAGGTTTTCATGGAAACCGAGGTGGTCAAGGCTGGGGTCGCGGGAGATTTCGCCGCCAACAACCTCGGGGGACTATTCATACTGATGCTACGGTTGAGACTTAGCTTTCCTTAGAGCTACCTCCACAGGCGATGGAGGTGGTGAAGGAGTTGGCCAATGTTGATGTTTCTGAGGCTGGGACGGTGGATGAGGCCACCGACAGGTCTGATGCAGAGAGGGCGTCCAAGTATGCCCGTAAGAAGGAGAGGATGATTTGCTATCGATGTGGGGACAAGGGCCACTTCATTGCTGAGTGTGTGGCCCAATTGTGTGAGTCTTGTGGCAAACTTGCCCATGAGTCGGGTGAGTGCCCAATGTTGCGTGACGTGCCTCCGACTCTACACATCTATGGAGTCTACTGTGCTGAGCTCATGTTTTTTGAGTCCCCGGAGGCGAGAGAGGTCCCGGAGGATAACCAGACTACGACTACTGGGATTGTCAGAGCGACACAGGGAGCGGTGACTGAGGCACAAATTGTGAGGAGGTTGCAGGAGTTAGCTCCCGGTGATTTTGTTTGGGAGTTAGTACCCATTGAGGACAGAGTTTTTAAGGTGGACTTCCCGTCTGTCGAGGACCTGCAGAAATTGTTAAGTTTTGGCTTGCGTAAAGTTCCCGGTACTACGTGTATTCTGGAGTTTAACGAGTGGAAACAGGTTGAGCCTAAAGGAAAACCGCTTACACAGGTATGGCTGAGGTTTTTGGGGGCTCCATCAAAGCCTCTGCAGGACGCTCGTGTTGTGGCTAGTTTGGGTATCCTCGTTGGAAAAACTGAAAAAGTGGACATGGTTTTCACTCGTGCCAATGGGATTGCCCGGATTCTTGTGAGCATTTTGGATATTGAGTATGTGCCCGATAAGGTCAACTGGACATATAAGGGTGAGGTCTTCCCGCTAGAGATTGAGTTTGAGGACACCGACTTGTTTGATGATGCAGTTAACGGTAATGATGTTGATATGCATGATCGTGAGGGAGGTACTGGGACTAAGGGGGCCCCGTCAGATGAGACCATGCGAGAGGGATCTAACGGATCGCACCCTCAGTCGGCCGGGACTGGACCGGAGGCTGAGCCCACTGACTCACCGGCGGTGCCCATGGCTACTTTGTGGTTCGGTTCTTTCGACCCAGCTTCGGCACCTCCCAGGCTTTGGAGTGACAGGGTGGAGTCAGACGATGCTCTTGAGCACACGCTTCCTTCACTGGAGGTTGAGAGGGAGGTTGGTGCAGACTGCGGGCACAGTGATAGCCCTACTGGACTCCTGACTGCTGCGGGAGTGACCTCGGTGTCAGCGAGCACGGGGCCGAGGGGTTGTGGGGGTGAGGGTTCGGGACTTATAGTCCATTCTCCCCCCGTCCCGCGGACGTTCCAGGTTTCGCCGGGGGCCTTGACTCCTAGGGGGACAGTTCCAGCGGCTGGAGGGTCCTCGAGGCAGGCGGCCTTGACGACCTCCGCGACGGAGGTGGCTACCACTGTCGCTGCTGTGGGAGGGGGGACGCCAGGGCAGGTGGCCTGGTCTCCTCCCTCTGCCCGGGTGGTCAGGTGGACCACCCCTCCGAGGGATACTTCATCCACGCCGCAGGTTGAGGCGGGAGGAGACGGCGGGCAGGTGGCCCCGGTCGTTCTCTCCTCCCCATTGCCTGCGGTGGGGCACTCGTCCGGCGGGATCGGGAGCCCGCAGATGCCTCCACTAGTGACCTCGGCACCAACTGGAGTTTCGGTGCCAGGTTATACTAGGGAGGAGGTGATCGCGTTTGGCGGGATCCCGGACCCTACTTCCGGGGGCAGACGGATGAGTGCTCGCATCCTCGACGTCCCAGAGGTTGATGACATGCAGCAGCGGTGCGCTATGAGGGCGGCCAAGCTTCAGGAGGCTGCTTGTTCATCGGGTATGTCCGTTGACTTGTCTAATTCTTTATTGCATTTTTCTAATGAGGACATTATAAATAAGGCAAACCAATTAGGAGTTTCACTAGGTGCTACAGATAGTGAAATTACTAAATCGGTGAATGATATTTTAGACCTGGAAGCGGAACGAGCTTTAGAGACTATTCGTAATCTTGCGGCAGTTAAACCTATGAATGATGATGAGATAAATGCGTTAGGAGTTAGAGTGCTTGATAGCCTGTGTGAGGATCTCGCACCCACTAACTAGGAGGCTGACGAAGAGGATGTGCCCCTTCAGAATGACGCTAGCAATATTCCAGAACCCGGTCATGAGGAAAGGGGTCTTGAACTTAATAAACCTAAACGTAAGTGGAAACGGAAGATCTATCCCGATTCCGCAGTCCGTAGGAGTGCTAGGATTCGAACCACCAAAAAATTCCATGATGAACTATGAGAGGAATTTTTTGGAACAGCAGAGGTCTTAAGGACTTGGCTAAAAGAAGATTCCTGGCTGAGACTTCTATTGAGCAGAAGCTAGATTTTGTTGCTCTATCGGAGACGGGTAGAGATAACTTTGCACCTCAGTTTCTCTCCTCACTAGTTGGTGGTATAGATTTCGATTGGCACTGCTTACCTCCGCGAGGAAGATCGGGGGGCATCTTACTAGGTGTGAGATGCGATTCACTGGAAGTCCGTAGTGTTGTGATGGGCGACTTCGCCGTAAAGTTTCGAGTTAGGTCTAAGATTGATGGCTTTAACTGGGCTTTGGTGGCGGTATATGGGGCCGCGCAGCCTGAGTTTAAAGCGGAGTTTCTAGCTGACCTAGTTCGAATTTGTGGGTCAGAACAACTACCGATTTTAGTCGGAGGAGATTTCAATATCATCCGGAGGCGGGAGGAGAAAAACAATGACAACTTTGATGGTAGATGGTCCTTCATGTTCAACACCATTATTGAAAGTTTGGATCTGAGAGAGATAGAACTCCCGGGTCGAAAGTTTACTTGGGCCAACGCTATGCCAAACCCAACTTACGAAAAACTTGATCGGGTTCTTGCAAGCATGGAGTGGGAACAAAAATTCCCGTTGGTCACGGTGCAAGCCCTTTCGAGGGGCATATCTGATCATACCCCATTGTTCGTGGACTCAGGGGAGCCGAACCACGTGGGAAATAAGAACACCTTCTCATTTGAGACGTCATGGTTCGAACGTGAGGGGTTCTTTGACTTGATTGCTAGGGAATGGGCTAATGAGGTTCGCGGTAAAACACCCATTGAGCGTTGGCAGAATAAGATTAGGAATTTACGGAGCTTCTTGAGGGGTTGGGCTAAGCATCTTAGTGGTGCGTATAAGATTAAAAAGGATAGACTCCTTTCTCTTATACATGACTTGGACGTAAACGCCGAGTCTAATGTGTTAGTCCCCGCAGAGCTTCAGGTTAAAAATGAGGCAGAAAAGCGATTGAAAGAACTACTGCGTGAAGAAGAATTGAAGTGGGCTTTACGTGCTAAGGTTCGTAGAGTGGTCCAGGGGGACGCAAATACTCAGTTCTTTCATTTAATTGCTAATGGCAAGCACAGAAAGAAGCGAATCTTTCAGCTCGAGCAGGACGAGGGTACAATTTTAGGTCAGGATAACCTAAAAACTTATATCACTGAGTATTATAAGCAGTTGTTTGGTCCACCGAAGGAGAATACGGTGTCACTTGATGATTCCATGACTGAGGATATACCTCAGCTTTCGGCTGCTGACAATGACATTCTGCTTGCCCCGTTCTCGGAGAAGGAGGTTCTTCAGGCAATTGCTCAAATGAAAAATAATAAGGCTCCTGGTCCGGATGGTTTCCCGGCCGAGTTTTATAAAAAGTGCTGGCACATTATTAAGGGGGATTTACTACCTATGTTTCATGATCTATTCTCTGGACAGCTTCAATTATTCCACCTGAATTTTGGGACTATCACATTACTACCTAAGAAGACGGATGCGGTACGAATTGAGCAATTCAGGCCGATCTGTCTCCTCAATGTTAGTTTCAAAATTTTCACAAAGGTCGGGACCAACAGGCTCACACAGATCGCGCATTCTGTGGTGCATCAATCCCAAACCGCGTTCATGCCAGACAGAAACATTCTTGAAGGAGTGGTAGTTTTGCATGAAACGCTCCATGAAATCCACTCCAAAAAATTGGATGGAGTGATTTTTAAAGTGGATTTCGAGAAAGTGTATGATAAGATAAAGTGGCCATTTCTCCAACAATCTTTGTGTATGAAAGGGTTTGATGAAGCCTGGCGAAGGCAGGTCCAATCATTTACGCAAAAGGGTAGTGTGGGAATTAAAGTTAATGATGATATAGGTCATTACTTTCAGACTCATAAAGGCCTATGACAAGGAGACCCAACGTCCCCTATCTTGTTTAACATTGTGGTAGATATGTTGGCAATTCTGATAGGACGGGCTAAGGAAAATGGTCAAGTAGGTGGATTGGTGCCTCATCTGGTTGATGGAGGCATTTCTATCCTACAATACGCTGATGATACGATCATCTTTATGGAGCATGACGTGAGTAAGGCTAGGAATATGAAGCTGGTGTTATGCCTATTCGAACAATTGACCGGGTTGAAGATCAACTTTCATAAGAGTGAGTTGTTCTGCTTTGGTAGGGCCAAAGATGAGCAGGAGGCCTACAAACAATTGTTTGGGTGTGAGTTGGGACAGTTACCTTTCTCATACTTAGGGATTCCTATCCACCATCATAGGCTAACGAACAGAGAATGGAAGTGCATTGAAGACCGATTTGAGAACAAACTGAGCTGCTGGAAGGGCAAGCTCTTATCTTATGGAGGCCGGTTAATACTTATTAATTCGGTGCTCACAAGTTTGCCGATGTTTCTTCTTTCGTTCTTTGAGATACCAGTTGGAGTCAGGAAGAGACTAGATTTCTATAGATCGCGGTTCTTCTAGCAGGGTGATGAGCTGAAAAGAAAATACAGACTGGCTAAGTGCGACATTATTTGTAGACCGAAGGACCAAGGGGGTCTAGGTATTGAGAACCTAGAAATTAAGAATAAATGCCTTCTTAGCAAGTGGCTGTGGAAGCTCTCGTCGGAGACGAATGCTGTGTGGGCACAGATCCTTCGCGGCAAGTACCTCCAGTCAAAAACTTTGTCGCAAGTATCTGTAAGGCCGACTGACTCGCCTTTCTGGAAGGGGCTCATGAAGGTCAAGCAGGCTTTCGTTAATAGGACAAAGTTTGTTGTAGGAAACGGCTCGAGCACGCGTTTCTGGGAGGATACTTGGCTTGGTGACGCACCACTGGCCATCCAATATCCCTCCTTGTATCGTATTGTTCAACGAAAGGAGGTGGACATTGCTTCGGTTTTCCAATCTATCCCCCTTAATATTCAGTTTAGACGAGTGCTAGCGGGCAATCGTTGGGAACAATGGCTCCATCTAGTTAGAAGGCTGATGGATATCCAGCTGTCTCAACAACCTGATGAATTGCGCTGGAAGTTGACTAAGTCTGGAGGCTTCACGGTCAAATCAATGTATATTAATGTTATTAATTTGAGCTCCATTCCCACGTCCAAACATGTTTGGGATGTCAAAGTTCCTTTGAAAATAAAAGTGTTTATGTGGTTTGTTCATAAACAAGTAATTCTAACTAAGGATAACTTGAAGAAGCGCAATTGGACAGGACCTACTAGGTGTAGTTTCTGTGATCAGGATGAGTCTATTAAACACCTCTTTTTTGATTGCCCGCTTGCAAAGGTTCTATGGCAGACGGTCCACATTGCTTTTAACATCAAACCACCGAATTCTGTTAGTACTTTGTTTGGGACATGGCTTAATGGGATTGAGCCCAACTTAGGGAGACATATTCGGGTGGGGGTTTGTGCTTTGCTGTGGACCATCTGGAACTGCAGAAACGATTTGGTCTTTTACAGAACATCATATATACATTTTTTGCAGGTTTTATTCCGGACTACGGCTCTGATTCGTTCATGGTCGCTACTCACCCAAACGGAGGCCAGGGAGCATTTGGTTACTGGGTCTGTCCGTTGGGAGATGGTAGCTCGGGATATCTTCAACCGGTTTGGATGGCGGTCATGTAATAGGATAGGCATTTAGTATTCCTATCTAGTTTGCCCCGCCGGTTGTGGCTCTTTGATGTGGCTAGCTTGATGTATCTAGCTTATCCGGGCTCTGTGTGAGTTTGTGTTGCTTTCTTTTTTCATTTTTCAGGACCTTTGAAATCTTGTTGATACTACTCTATTTTGTTTAATAAGAGGGCCGTATGCATCATGCGGATGCAGAGGCCGGGGTATCCCCCCTTTTCGAAAGAAAAAAAAAACTGGCACAAATCATTGGATGCCTGGACTACCACGTGGCCATAATTCCGGAAGAAAGCCCTGGCGTTGTCACGGCACTCCTTGTTTTCTTTCACAACGAAGATTAAAAAAAAACGCCTATATCTTGGAGATCTCTGAATGAAATATCTTGACAGGAAAAATGGCAGATGACAAGCATAAAGACGCAATGACAAGCCCAGACCAAACTTGTGTTTCTGGGCTCTGTGCCGCTCAATGCAAGAGCCAAAACAATTTGCATTTCAGTGCTGCCGCTCAAAGCAACAGCTCTCACGCAAGGCCGAAATGGAGCAGGAGAATCAAATCCTTTCCAGCAGCAGTGGCAGGTTAGCTGCCCAGTCAAGAATGTTGTTGGACCTTACTTAGACAAGAGAAATAGTCAAGGCATGCAACATATATACATGATAACATGCTACTGAATCCTGATCCCTCCCCTCGCCCCCTCCCCAAATCCACCCCAATGCCTACCCTAAGCAGCTACCATAATTTTGCCTTCCTCATTTTCCAGTACAGTAAGAACACAAGGTCCCAAATAAAGCTTCTATAACGAACAAATAGATCTCGATTGAAACCGTCGAATTTACCGGCACCAAGCAGAGCAGAGGTCGGTCGCTTGTCAGAAACTAAGACAAAGCTCGAATCGTAGACCAGAGGAGAAGGAGCCCCCCGGTCAGATCAAAACCGAATGGACGGGCCCTTGCCGTCCGGCGGCGCATCAGCTCGCGAAGAGTGAGGGAGGTGCGGGGGTACCTTCTTGCAGGTCAACGGGGAGCGCGAGGTAGTAGATGCAGTCGGTGCTCCGGCGGCGGCGCGGCTCCTCCTCGTCGACCGGCGCGTGCGGCGTTCTGCCTCCAGTCTTCGCGGCGAGTGGGTCTGAGAGAGAGGGGGAGAGAGATAGAGATAGATAGATAGATAGAGAGAGAGAGAGAGAGAGAGAGAGAGGAGGTGGCGTGCGTGGGGAGGAGAAGTAGGTTGGAGCGGGGCGGCCGTATCTGGCGATCTTTTCCTTCGTCCAGAAGAAAGAGGGAGGAAGGGAAGCGGATCCAGAAGAAAGAGGGAGGAAGGGAAGCGGATCCTCTAACATCCTCAAAGGATGTCATGAAGCTACAGTAAAATACGGGTGTAAAACGAAGAAGAAATGTCAGGGTCACTGTAGCAACCACTGTGCGAATTTACTGTAGCATGTACAAAAATAAATCAAAAAATAATTTTATTGCACCATAATTTTGTTAGTATGTAATTTTTGCAAATGTATACAATAGATTTGTAAGTTGCAAATTAATTATAATCATTTTGGCTTAACCATATGGATGTGAATAAGGGATGTCACGGTTACTGTAGCTTAGGTGACATCCCTTGAGGATGTTAGAGGATCCGGTTCCGGGAGAAAGTGGGTTGTGGGGCAGCGATGAAGCCAACCGTGTGCCTAATCTCAGCTCCTCGCACAACCATCCAAAATCTGACGTGGCATAGCCAAGAGGGCGCCCTTTGCGCGACTGTTAATGGGTTGTATTGATTGTGGTGTGCTATAAAAATTATGGTCCACATACTGAAAGACACATGTCTTGCTTACTCATCAAGATTCTCGGTATTATCTATTAGTATGTTCTTTACGTCTGCCTTTTTAAAAAAATCAATAATTGAGGAGTACTCCTTCCAAAGATTACTCCCACCTTCCCAGGTTGCGACAAGTGGCATGCTGCATATGCCCCTCTTGTCGCAACATGGCAGTTTTTTTTCGTAGATTCGTTTATTCAAAACGTTTTATCTCTTAAACTGTGCGTCCAAATCTTGAACACCGTTAGTTCCCTCCTGTTGAGATCTTTAAAAGTAGATCCCATGTTGATAGGTTTCGATAAACTTTTTTTCTCTTGAAACAAACTGGACGAAGAAACCCGAACCGAGAGCACCTTTTTCCTTTCCGAGGAGGCACGCGTTTTTTTTCCTTTCCAAGAGGCACGGCTGTGCTTCTCGCAGAAGCAAATTCTTTTTCGTGCCTCCACAAGAAGTAAACATGTGCCTCTCGCGGAACGAAAAAAACACTTTTTGTCTTCTTTCTGAGAGGCACGCCCGTGCCTCACGGGCAAATTCATGCCTCCACGAGAAGCAAATCAGCGCTTCTCGCGGAATGAAAAAAGGAAAACACATTTTTCCCTTTCTGAGAGGCACGTCCAAGCCTTTTGCGGAAGCAAATATGTGCCTTCACAAGAAATAAATCCGTGCCTCTCGCGGGAAAGAGAAGCATGCTCGTCCCTTTTGCCGAAGCAAATTTGTGCCCCCACGAGAAGTAAATTTGTGCCTCTGGTTGAAGGAAAAAGATGCGTTTTTAGAGCAATTTTTTTAAATTCTAAAAAGATGTGGAAAACAGAAAAGCCGAAAAAACAAAAAAAAATCATCCAAAAGCCGAAAGCGCGTATGGAAAAAAAATGAAATTCAAAGAGAGCACCCCTGCAAGTGACCCCTCAATTAGTTGCTCTCGTCTATTTCTGCCCTATAAAAGCAAGCCAAGGTTTTATAAATCGAGAAAGCTTCGATCCACTTCTCCCACGATCCCGTACTTTCCTTTTTCTCTCGTTCCACTTCTCCCGCGATCCCGCATTTTGCCCGCACAGTAAAAAGTTTGGAGGAAGAGGAAGTCAATCCCCACACCTCCTGGTTGCTAACTGTGGTAGCTAACCACATGGCCTAGCTTGTGTTTAAAATTAGGTCAGCCGTCTTTTGTACATGTATGTAACGCGAGGTGAAAAATAAACCTTTTTCTTTCCTTTTCTTTTTACACTATTTTTTTCTTACCATTTTGGCATTTGTTTTCTTGTTCTTTTCTAGTCCGATGACTTATCTACTCTATTAGTATGGTTATATGCACAACATGTTTCGATCCTTGTACCTTTTATGAGATAACTCTACTAGCCAACCACCTCACGCGCGTTCCCTTTTCTTGAACGAATGAAAGTAAATAGGTTGTTTCAATTTGAATTTTTCAAAAATAAAGGCCTTCATGGAGCTCGGCCTCCAAAACGCCTCTCTCATTTAACATGTCTCCTCTTCTAGGTTTGCACAAAAGTTAATGCAATGTCCGATATTTTCGCACTTAAGTAGATTATTTTACCAGCTAGTGTCGAGTTGATGACACTGTGGTAATTTTGACGAGATGGAGGTGGGGGGGATGAAATATAACCGTTGATTTTTTTTCATGTGTATAGCATGGTAACTCACGTACCACAGACCTGATAATTTATGTACTCCGGTCCTGATAACTTTGGCGATTGGGGTGGGGGCTAGATGAAATATCATCCTGGTAAGCTTATTGGAATAGCATGGTAACTCACACATCGTAGACCTGATAACTTATGTACCCCAATATTGTTAACTTTGACATTAGGGGGGAGGGGTTAACGAGATATCCCCCGGTAACTTTTGTGTGAATAGCATGTTAACTCACACATTGCAGACCTGATAAGTTATGTGACACGGTCCTGCTAACTTCTGGCTAGGGGAGTGATGAAATATACCCACAGTAACTTTTATGTTAATAACACGGTAACTCACACGTTGCAAACCTGATACTTATGTACCTCAGTCTTGGTAACTTTGGTGACAGGGAGCGAGGGGAGATGAAATATTCCCTCGGTAACTTTTGCGTGAATAGCATGGTAACTCACACATCGAAGACCTCATAACTTATGTACCCCAGTCCTGGTAACCTTTGGCGATGGTGGTGGGGGAGGGCTGTTGGTGAAATATACCCCCTCCCCTGGTAATTTTTGTGTGAATAGCATGGTAAATCACACATCACAGACCTGATAACTTAGGTACAAACACCCGGGCAACTTTACACCCAAATAAAAATTTGTTGAAATATACCCCGGTTACTTCTATGCAAAATAGCACGGTAATATATACACCATGAGCTGATAACTTAGGTACAAATACCACGATAACTTAGACCCGAGGGGAAAAGTTGTTGAAAACACAGCTCCCAGCCACTTATGCATAAATAACATGTTAATATATACGTATAACATAACTGATAACTTTGCAGTAACGTTTTGACCAAAAAGGTGATCAAAACATGCCAACATGAGATCTATTTGGAAGTTCTCGCTGCGACGAATTTTTATGTGAGAACATTTTTTCAATCAGAAACGACAGTTTTGATCTTATTTTTTTTACAGTTTCGAAATAGCGAGAATCTACGATGAGGTCAGGTTTCCTGTGCTCTACTGCATTTGCATATGGAGGGAATGTTGGAGGAGTCATTTTTTATGCCCTGGTAATTTCCATGTAAACATGATGGTAACTGGCATACCATATAGGGATAACTTATTTAGCCTAGGTCTGATAATTTTTGACCCAAAAAAAGTCACTAAAACATACCAACATGGGATCTAGTTTCGGGGGTCTCGTCGCGACGAATCTTTTATGTGAAAATACTTTTTCAATCGGACCGACGATTTGACCTAAAAAATATTTTAAATTTTTGCATTGAGAAGAATCTTTGATGACATCATCAATTTCATTTTTCTGCATGTATATGATTAGTAGCTACTAATTAACTGCTAATGAACAGTGAGCACACACAGAAAAAGAAAGAAAATAAGATGAAGCTATTGCATGCATGCAAGTTAGGAAGAAATTGTGCGATCTGTTGCTTAACTTTAGTACGTGCCAAAGTTAGCACTGTCCTTTATAAATTGGTTTGAGGACCAACCGGCTGGCCCTAGGCCTTGTTATTGGTTCAGTTGATAACAGGCTCTGTATACGGCCGGGCTGTGGGTCGTTACCAGCTTTCCTTGTACTTACCGTCTATCACTACTCTAAGTGATAAAAATAACCACTAAAAAAATCTGATAAAAAAAAGAGAGATCACTGCTTGATCTGATCTCATCTCTCTTTCACAAGAAAAGGAAAAAAAAATGTTGATCTATCTCATGGTGGAGCCGTTGACCATCATCAATCTCCACGTTAAGACATGTACAGGTACGCATGGACCGTCAATAATTTGATCTATCTATGCATCCACCCACCAATCATCTTGATCCTTTAGCATGCATGCCACATGACTTGCTACTGCACATGCAGCTGGTCAGATCGATCATGTCAGTTCTTGCGCGCATTGTGTGCCAATAATGGGTGCGAGTGAAGTCAAGACAGGGACGTAAAGTTACATTTGGCCGGCTGCACACACACACACAAATCATCCGGCCGGCACAACTTTGACTGCAGGGGATCAATCTTGCCCTTCTGTAGCTACATATGCCCTCCATCAGTACGTAATACGTGCATAGCTATGCACGTGAGAGCTCGGATAATCAAATTACACTTCAGTAGCGAATCAACCTGTGGTTGAGTTGGTTAGGTGGACAGTGGTATCCCCAACCCACCAGGGTTCAAATTCTGGTGCTCGCATTATTCCTGGATTTATTTCAGGATTTCCGGCGATACGCTTTCAGTGGGACGAGGCGTTCCCGTCGATGACGAGGCGCCTACGGTGACTTCGTAAATTTCAAGATAATATACCCGCTCAGTCTCTCAGAGGTGCTCATAGGGGTAGGGTGTGCGTGCGTGCATTCATAGGGGTGAGTGTGTGCGCGTGTATATGAGCGCTTGCGTCTGTACTGATGCTCAAAAAAAAAATACACTTCAGTACGTACGGTCTCTGGTGTGCGAGGCATCCGGGACAAGATAAGTTCTCCCCCCCTCCCCCCGGTGTCGCCTCCTCTGAGGCGACTCGGGGGCCAACCCTAGCGCCGCCGCCGCGTTTTCCCCCTCTCCTCCCCTCCCTCCGCCGCCGCCTGAGGGCCTCCGAGGCGCGGATGCTCAGCCCCAATGATGGTGGCGGCGGGATCTGACACCTCTTCTCCTTTGGAGGGCCTTGGTTCCCCGGGGCGGTGGCCCCAGCCGGTGGGCGTGGTGCAGCCGGCGGGCTGCACCGGCGGGCTCTGGTGGGCAGCCTCCCACGGCCGTGCAGGCGGCGTGGGGGCTACGGACGCTGGCTCAGTGGCGGCTCCTCGCAATCCGTCATGGCTCCATGTAAAAGATCCGCCCCTGCTCCGATCTGTCCCGATCCGTGCTGGCACCGGTCCTTGGCGGCTGCTTTCGGCGTCCCCTATTGCCAGCCTGGAGGATCTGGCGTGCGGGTGAGGGTCCGAGGGAAACCCCTGGCTGGCGCGGCGGCCTCCCCAAAGTCGACGCCTTTGGCGCCGATCCCCTTCCCGAAGGCTTTGGGGTGGACCATCTCCCTTCCGCCTCCTCCTCGAGCTATGGCGAACGCTTTTGTTCCCCTGTTCTGGGCGTCGATGGCACCCTGATGTCATGTTCCTTCTTGAAGGCGGCGGCTAGGAACTGCTCTTGGAGGCGGGGCTGCTGATGGCATGGTGGCGGTGCGACTTCGGCCTTCTACTTGGTGCTGCGGTTGCTTCGCGGGACCAGCGAACGGTTTCTTTGGTGGAGCGGTGCTTCATCCATGCATTGATGGCGACGGATCTTGACGGCGTGGCGCAGTGCAGATTCGGAGTTCGATGTGGGAGGATGGACTAGCGCAGGAGGATGACGTTGTTTGGCATCATGGTGGCGTCGATGGCAGAGAGACCTGGCAAGGTAGATACAACAGTACAGCTCTGAAGATGGACTCGTGGCAAATGGTTGCGGCGGCCTCATACCAGGCAGGCGTCCTGGTTGAGGAGTGCGCCGGGCTGGTAGGTGCCCCATACCAGGCAGGCGTCCTGGTTGGGACCTCAGGTCTTAGATGTTTAGGTTTGGTTGTGAAGTCTGTTTGGTATTAGGCCCAGGCTTTCAGCGCCCCTTCATCAATTGGATAGGTGTAGCGGCAGTTGTTGCTTAGACGGTGGCTTTAGTCTTACTGTTGTATGACTTTGTAAGATCTTGTGAGAATAATTAATAAAATGGCCGTATGCATCGCCCAGATGCAGAGACCGGGGGTCATCCTCCTTTTCTAAAAAAAAGATAGTCAAACTACAATCAAAGATTGACATATTATAACTGTATTAATTGCAACATGCAAATGGAATTGTGAGGTTGAGATACATATTGGGATTGCATGTCTCAATCTGTACACCTGCACATGCATATGTACTCCCTCCGTTTCTAAATATAAGTTTTTTAGAAAATTCAATACGGACTACATACGGAGCCACAAGTAAAAAGTTCTTGTGCGGTTGAGATACAATAGAATGTGCTTACATGCATCACCATAAGAAAAAATCTAGGGGAACATGCATCACAAGATGCCATGAACCCACACTTCATTCTAGGCCAGGTTTGCTTGATCTGGTAAGTTGTTTCGACGTACATGTGGGCTAGTGTATGCAGACTTGCAGTATATATCCACTTGTAGGCTCATTTTTAGTTTATATCTATGTGACATGTGGGCATTAGAGAAAGAAAATGCTGCAACTTGCAATATTAGTTACTTCATTAATTTCTTGCAAGTTGTGTGGTTTATCTACTGTTTATGGGACATGCAAGTGTGTGCATGTTCTTGTTCTCCCCCCTTCTTCTCTTCCTTCAGTTGGTAATGATCAGTCAACTTTGATTTTGTCTTGTGTTAGTGTGTACTCGCTCATCACATGTGCATGCATGCTACTATCTTCCAATCTATATCCTACTAGGCATTTGAAAAATGACAGCAGCAACGTATGTGAATTGTTAATTGTGGCAGAAAATAGTATTTGTTGAATCAGCCCATGGTTGGCAAAATTGACAAATTTAACCTATGGACGAAATTAAATTACAAAATAAACTGCCCGTAAAACTATTTCATGTGGCTGACCTTTTTGTGTGACGCCCGACACGAAGGCGCCACACTATGCTGTGCAACGCCTCACAGATAGGCGGTACACGCCTGGCCAGCGTCGCACCCCTGTGATGCAAAAATTACCAAGTCAGCGTGCAGCGCCTGAGAGCTAGGCACAACACTATACAGTGTAGCGCCTAGCTTCTAGGCGTTGCACTAGTGGTTGCTTCATTTTGTAGTGCAACCACTAGTGCAGCGCCCGAGAGCTAGGCACCACACTATACAGTGCAGCGCCTAGCTCTTAGGCTCTGCACATTGACTTAGCAATTTTTAGGCAGTCTGGGGTGCAACGCTGGCCAGACGTGTAGCGCCTATCTGTGAGGCGTTGCACATTGTGGTGTGGCACCTTCGTGTCGGACGTCACACAAAAAGGTCAGCCGTGTGAAATAGTTTCACGGGCAGTTCATTCTATGATTTGATTTCGTCCACAAGTCAAATTTGTCAAATTTGCCCCCATGCACTAGTAGAAAAGGGGGCAATGGTCCAGGCCGGGTCAGCCCATTAGTCCCGGTTCAATCCAGAACCGGGACCAATAGGGGCATTCGACCCGGTTCGTGAGCCCCGGCGGCCGGCCGGGCCACGTGGGCCATTGGTCCCGGTTCGGCTGGACCTATTGGTTCCGGTTGGTGGGACGAACCATGACCAATGCGCCTCGCTCCTGGCCCACAACCATTGGTCTCGGTTGGTGAACTGAACCGGGACCAAAGGCTGCCCTTTAGTCCCGGTTGGTGGCACGAACCGGGACCAATTAGTTGCCTATATCTAGCCCTCGCTCGCGAGCAGAGCACTCCCAGTGCTCTGTTTTTCGTGGCCGGCGAGGGGAGAGCTTTGTGGTGCTATAGCTCACCTCCTATGCACACGAGGTGTTCGATGGAATGCCCGAGCCACACTACTTAAGCTTTCTCCTCTCCAAGCTCGACCTTCAAGCTCCATTTTCGTCAATATTTGTCTAGGTTTAGCGGTCCGTCACGTATCGTCCCCGTCTTCACCGCCGTCGATCGCCCGCGCCGATCTCGTCGCCGGCACCACCGTGGTGAGCCTCTTGTTCTTATCTTCTTTCTGAAAGAAAAAAAATCTTACTTGTATATTTATATAGATACTTGTATAATTTTCTTACTTTTATTATTGCATCTTATATAGTGCGATGTTTTTGGTATCCGCCCCCGTCGGCCCTCGTCCTGTCTATGATTCAGATGTGGTATATATTATCTTTTCATAACTATTGGTTCATTTATTATTTATGACAATTATGCCGACCAACGTGACATAGATTTTATTTATCTAGGAGGTTGTTGAACCGGAAATTCCAACCGACCCTATTGTCGAGAGGTTAAATTTAGTTGAAGAAGAAAACAATTTCTTGAAGGAAAAAATTAGAAAAATTGAGGAGGAGAAGATGATATTGGAGTTGCATGTTGCGGATGTCGTCGATGATCACAAGATCAAGATGGATGCAATGCGCTTGAAGATTAGAAAGATTAGAAAATATGCCATTCATACCGAGGCTTGGTATCATTATACCGTTGGATCAGTTGTTACATTGGTTGCGATTACGATCGTATTTGTTTTCGCATTGAAATGTTTTACATAGTTTCAGTGTATGGTTTAATTAATTTAGATGCTCTGCAGAGCTTTATGTTGTTAGATGAGAACTATGTATGTACTTTGGTTTTAATGTGATGATGAACTTCTATTAATTTGGTCACTTAATTATCTATTCATGATGTTCTGTAATGATTTTTGACACACTTAATTATATATAATGCACGCAGATGAACCGGCAATGGATGTACGGTTCAAGACACACCTCCGAGTACATTAAGGGCGGGCATGATTTTCTCGAAGTGGCTGAGGCAAACAAGCAGAATGGTTTTATGTGTTGTCCATGCCCTATATGTGGGAATACGAAGTCTTACTCTGACCGGAAAATCCTCCATACCCACCTGCTTTACAAGGGTTTCATGCCACACTATAATGTTTGGACGAGGCACGGAGAAATAGGGGTTATGATGGAAGACGGCGAAGAAGAAGAGTACGATAACAACTATGTGCCCCCTGAATACGGTGATGCTACTGAAGATCAAGAGGAACCAGACGATGTGCACGATGATGCTGCAATGGGCGAAGCTGCTGAAGATCAAGAGGAACCAGACGATGTGCCCGATGATGATGATCTCCGTCGGGTCATTGTCGATGCAAGGACGCAATGCGAAAGTCAAAAGGAGAAGCTGAAGTTCGATCGCATGTTAGAGGACCACAAAAAAGGATTGTACCCCAATTGCGAAGATGGCAACACAAAGCTCGGTACCGTACTGGAATTGCTGCAGTGGAAGGCAGCGAATGCTGTGCCTGACAAAGGATTTGAGAAACTACTGAAAATATTGAAGAAGAAGCTTCCAAAGGATAACGAATTGCCCGACAGTACATACGCAGCAAAGAAGGTCGTATGCCCTCTAGGATTGGAGGTGCAAAAGATACATGCATGCCCTAATGATCGCATCCTCTTCCGCGGTGCGTACAAGGATCTGAACGCATGCCCGGTATGCGGTGCATTACGGTATAAGATCAGACGAGATGACCCTGGTGATGTTGACGGCGAGCCCCCCAGGAAGAGGGTTCCTGCGAAGGTGATGTGGTATGCTCCTATAATACCACGGTTGAAACGTCTGTTCAGAAACAGAGAGCATGCCAAGTTGATGCGATGGCACAGTGAGGACCGTAAGAAATACGGGAAGTTGAGAGCACCCACTGACGGGTCGCAGTGGAGAAAAATCAAGAGAAAGTACTGGGATGAGTTTGCAAGTGAGCCAAGGAACGTATGGTTTGCTTTAAGCGCGGATGGCGTTAATCCTTTCGGGGAGCAGAGCAGCAATCACAGCACCTGGCCCGTGACTCTATGTATGTATAACCTTCCTCCTTGGATGTGCATGAAGCGGAAGTTCATTATGATGCCAGTTCTCATCCAAGGCCCTAAGCAACCCGGCAACGACATTGATGTGTACCTAAGGCCATTAGTTGAAGAACTTTTACAGCTGTGGAATGGAAACGGTGTACGTACGTGGGATGAGCACAAACAGGAGGAATTTAACCTAAAGGCGTTGCTGTTCGTGACCATCAACGATTGGCCCGCTCTCAGTAATCTTTCAGGACAGGCAAACAAGGGATACCACGCATGCACGCAATGCTTACTTGACACCGATAGTATATACCTGGCAAGCTGCAGGAAGAATGTGTACCTGGGCCATCGTCGATTTCTTCCGACCAACCATCAATGTCGAAAGAAAGGCAAGCATTTCAAAGGCGAGGCAGATCACCGGAAGAAGCCCGCCATGCGTACCGGTGATCATGTACTTGCTATGGTCAATGATTTACACGTAATCTTTGGAAAGGGTCCCTGCGCACTAGCTGTTCCGAGTGACGCTGGGGGACACGCACCCATGTGGAAGAAGAAATTTATATTTTGAGACCTACCCTACTGGAAAGACCTAGAGGTCCGCTCTTCGATCGACGTGATGCATGTGACGAAGAACCTTTGTGTGAATCTGCTAGGCTTCTTGGGCGTGTATGGAAAGACAAAAGATACAGCTGAGGCACGGGAGGACCTACAACGTTTGCACGAAAAAGATGGCATGCCTCCAAAGCAGTATGAAGGTCCTGCCAGCTATGCTCTTACCAAAGAAGAGAAGGAAATCTTCTTTGAATGCCTGCTTAGTATGAAGGTCCCGACCGGCTTCTCGTCTAATATAAAAGGAATAATAAATATGGTAGAGAAAAAGTTTCAGAACCTAAAGTCTCATGACTGCCACGTGATTATGACGCAACTGCTTCCGGTTGCATTGAGGGGGCTTCTACCGGAAAACGTCCGATTAGCCATTGTGAAGCTATGTGCATTCCTCAATGCAATCTCTCAGAAGGTGATCGATCCAGAAATCATACCAAGGCTAAGGAGTGATGTGGTGCAATGTCTTGTCAGTTTCGAGCTGGTGTTCCCACCATCCTTCTTCAATATCATGACGCACGTCCTAGTTCATCTAGTTGACGAGATTGTCATTCTGGGCCCCGTATTTCTACACAATATGTACCCCTTTGAGAGGTTCATGGGAGTCCTAAAGAAATATGTCTGTAACCGTGCTAGGCCAGAAGGAAGCATCTCCATGGGCCATCAAACAGAGGATGTCATCGGGTTTTGTGTTGACTTCATTCCTGGCCTTAAGAAGATAGGTCTCCCTAAATCGCGGTATGAGGGAAGATTGACTGGAAAAGGCACGCTTGGAAGGGACTCAATAATATGCAGGGACGGATATTTTTGGTCTCAAGCACACTACACAGTTCTACAGAACTCTACCTTGGTGACCCCGTATGTCGATGAACACAAGAACAGTCTGCGCTCCAAACAGCCGGAGCAGTGCGACGACTGGATTACATGTGAACACATCAGGACTTTCAGCAGTTGGTTGGAAGCACGTATCAGAGGTGACAACACTGTTTGTGATGAGCTGTACTTGTTGTCCAGGGGACCATCTTTGACTGTATTGATTTGGAAAGGATATGAGATAAACGGGAATACATTTTACACGATTGACCAAGATCAAAAGAGCACCAACCAAAACAGCGGTGTCCGCTTTGATGCAACAACCGAGAGGGGAAATGACACATATTATGGTTACATAGTGGACATATGGGAACTTGACTACGAACATGATTTTAAGGTCCCTTTGTTTAAGTGCAAATGGGTCAATTTGTCAGGGGGGTACAGGTAGACCCACAGTACGGAATGACAACAGTGGATATGAAAAATCTTGGATACACTGACGAACCGTTCGTCCTAGCCAATGATGTGGCACAGGTTATCTATGTGAAGGACATGTCTACCAGATCGAGAAAGAGAAAAGATAAGGAAGCCAATACATCATACGATGAGCCAAAGCGCCACATAGTTCTTTCAGGAAAAAGGGACATGGTGGGAGTGGAGGACAAGACAGACATGTCTGAAGATTATGAAAAGTTTCATGAAATTCCTCCCTTCAAAGTCAAGGCTGACCCCAGCATCCTGATAAACGATGAAGATTATCCATGGTTACGGCGCAATAAGCAAATGACACAAGCGAAGAAAAAGTGAAGACTTTCTCCCGCAACTATTATGATGATACCATGCCAACTTTATAACTGACGAGTATGATACCATTGTCCGTTTTGTACATGCACATGCTATGTGGGTCAATTTATGATACCATGCCAACTTTCAACTTTTTCAGAGTTCATTTAAAATGCTTTAATGTCTTATGGTTCGGCCTTCGTAATAATTAAAAATAACAACAATAAGTATTTTGTTGTAAGTAGAAACAAAATAAAATAAATAAAGCAAGAAAGAAAACAAAAAAATAAAAAAAGTGTTTTCAAATTTGAAAACTAATGGCACTAACAGAAAGTTTATAATTTTCCTAAAACTAAAAGAAAAAACAATTAAAAAATAAAGCAAAAAACAAAAGAAAATAAATAATGCAGAAAACAAAAGAAAAAAACAACAATAAGTATTTTGTTGTAAGTAGAAACAAAATAAAATAAATAAAGCAAGAAAGAAAACAAAAAAATAAAAAAACTCTTTTCAAATTTGAAAACTAATGGCAATAACAGAAAGTTTATAATTTTCCTAAAACTAAAAGCAAAAACAATTAAAAAATAAAGCAAAAAACAAAAGAAAATAAATAATGCAGAAAACAAAAGGAAAAAACAACAATAAGTATTTTGTTGTAAGTAGAAACAAAATAAAATAAATAAAGCAAGAAAGAAAACAAAAAAACAAAAAAAGTGTTTTCAAATTTGAAAACTAATGGCACTAACAGAAAGTTTATAATTTTCCTAAAACTAAAAGAAAAAACAATTAAAAAATGAAGCAAAAAAACAAAAAAAATAATGCAGAAAACAAAAGAAAAACTGGAAAATAAATAAATATAGCAACAATAAGTAAAGAAAAGAAAAAAACAAAAAAATGCCTCCTACTGGGCCCCCATGGCTTGAATACGACTAGAAACCCTACTATGGGCTAGGATTCAGGCCCGCAGTAGGCCCAGAAGGCCCATCAGGCAAAGCAATAGAAAGTAGGCCCAAAAGCCTGCGGTGGAGAGGAGCTTGAGAGGGGTGCGACAGTGGGGCTTATAAACCTCTGCGCGCACCTCTCAACTAGCGAGGTGGGACTAAACTTTGGCCCCGAGGCGGGCAGCACAGAGGCCTTTGGTCCCGGTTGGTGGCACCAACCGGGGACCAAAGGATGCATTAGTCCCGGTTGGTGCCACCAACCGGGACTAAGGGTTTGCTATATAAGCAAACACTTAGCAGTTTCCGGCCAAATCGCCCACTTCTCCCTGACGCGCCCCTGCTCCTCGTCGTCGCTGTCGCCGCCCGACGCCCCTGCTCCACCTTGCCGTCGCCGCCGCCACCGACACCGTCAGGCTGCTCGCCTGCGCCGTCGCCGCCGCCCCTGCCCTGCGCGGCCGCCGCGCGCTGCCCCTGTCCTACGCGGCCGCCGCGCGCCGCCCCGCCGCCCCTGCAATTTTTTGCATTTTTTTGTGTGTATATGTGTTTGTATGTGTATATATATGTGTACATGTTCATAGTATTTTTTTCATAAGTGTATTTTTTTTGTTCATTGCATTTTTTTCATATATATAATGTATATGTGTGTGGTAGCTATATATATGATGAATGGATGTGGCTATATATATATGTATGTATGAATATAATGTTCATAGCATTTTTTTGTTTATATATGTTTTTTCATATATGTATTAATTTTTTATTTAGGTTGTTAGTAGATATCGATTTTAGGTTAGTGCATTTTAGGTTAGTATAGAGGAGAAATTTTTAAAGTAAAATAAGGAAAAGGAAAAAAAGAGGAAGAAGGAAGAAGGAAGAAAGAAGAAGAAAAAGAATGAGAGGAAAAAGGAAAATAAGAAGATGAAGAAGAGGAGAGGAATAAGAGGAGAAATAAATAAGAAGAGGAAAAAAGAAGAAAAAGAAGAGGCGAAGAAGAAAGGAATAGAGGAGAAGAAGAAATTCTATTTTTTCTTCTTCTCTTCTATTCCTTTCTTCTTCTCCTCTTTTTTTTTCTTCTTCTTCTTCCTTCTTCCTTCTTCCTCTTTTCTTCCTTTTCCTTAATTATTTTCCTTTCTCGTCGTTGTCGCGTCGTTGTCGATATAAACCCTCAAGATAACTTCGACATGAGGGGCGGTCGATATATATACCCCCCTCGGCCCTCTCGCTCGACCAAAACTCTCGAGGACACCCAAACCCTAGAGAGAAAACGATGTTGGTCTCCTACCCCCTCCGGTCGCGCCCCTACCCGACAAATTAACTCTCTCGAGGCCACCCAAATTTACCAAGTTAAAAGAGCATTGTCGTCAAGGCCACCCCAAACCTTTGAAGCGTTGTTGTGTCGAGGCGACCCCAAACCCTAGAGAAGCAGCGTCGAGGCCACTAACATGATTCCTTATTGTGATTAGCTGGCTAGTTCTACGTTTGCCACTAATATATATATATATATATAGGACTCCTCTTTTGTACTCCCACGAGTATGTACTCCCACCCTATTTAATGGCCGAGCCAATGAACTAATTAATTAAGATATTAACAAACTACTTGCATGCGCAAAGAACCTCCAAGATTGTAGGCAACGGATGCATGTTATCCAATGGAAAGTCTGTTTTTTTTTCTTTTGCGTGGCAAAGTCTGTTACGGAAGTGAGATGCCACTTTGAATGCAAGGAATATATACCCCCTTTTAACCGTACTATGTACCCTTTATACCTCTTCACTTTGGAAATGAAGCGTGTAAAATATAGGCCTTTTTATCTACATTGTATATACCTCATATGTATTTTAATATTATATTTCAAATTGTTGGTGGACTATATATACCCAATAGCATGGAAGGCATATACTACATTTTATAGTAAAGAGGTCTGTACGGCCTTTTAAAGTAGTATGTGCTAAACTTTTTGAAGGAGTTTATACTAACAAAATTCAAAGAGTATATACTGCCATTTTTTAAGGAGTATATATTGTCTCTTTCAGCTTGTACTGTCTATGCAAAAAAGGAGTATATACTGTCCATGCAAAAAAAGGAGTATATACAACATTTTTTGGAAGAATGTGTTGCAGTTTCTTTCTGAAGAAGTATATACCAAAAAAAGTATATTCTGCATCAAAAGGAGTAATACATATATGCATCCATTCTCAGAACAATTATTATATTCATCTGAAATAAAAAAAGTAAGTCAGAAGTAGTACATATACATCATCATTTTCTTTGCAGCGAACATATACATCATCATCAATAAGAAACATGACTCTTTTTAGTGTGTAGTACGTACTAGCAAATTATTGTCATGCACACAGTATATCATAGGGCATGGATCCATCAGGCACCATCGGTAGCTAGGACATCCATGGTGATGCATGTATTCTTCATTCTGAGCGTCATATTTCCATAGCGTGTGCCAGATTTGGAGACAGCAGACCCGGGGAGGACTGCGACACTGCTGGTGAGATCGGGCGAGTCGGATGACTCGTCGCGCATGCATGAAAATTAACCATGGCTGCTCCATGGCACGTGGCCGTCGGCGGTGGCGGCGTAATGCATCTGAAGACATACACCCTGCATGATTAACCTCACCGATTAATGCCTGTAGAACAGAGAGGGATTTGGAGAAGGTGCATGCGTTAGGAATATACTGCACGATGTTTTACTTATACAAGAGAAAGCAAGCAAACTTATAACCTAGCGGTATAATCTGATCGGTCATCCTCCTACAACCTGCAATGGAAGTCGTCGTTTTATCCACCTATCCGACGATGGCGCCAAGTGCAAGACGACGTGCTTGTCGTGGTCGGTGTTGGTGCTCGGGGCGGAAGTTGATCGACGAGACACAGCAGAACGGACTTCAATATCGATCGTCGCCGGTGACATCTATGATACAGGAGAACGTATTGAATATATTGATGCGATGGAAATTATTGCATGCCTAGAAACACGAAGATCGGTTCAACAAACTTTTAGATCCAGCGCCATCGATCAACATACAATTAATAATAATTTATTTTTTTGCGGGGAAGTTAATATCTTTTCTTAACTAAAAAACAGGAACGGTTTTGGTGGATAGAGCCCGCTCGGAGGTGCAGACGGTGGATTAAGCAAAGGAGTACATACTCCCAGGTGTATCAACCTATTTTTTCTTGTATATATATATATATATATATATATATATATATATATATATATATATATATATATATATATCCATCTGTACCATGTTTAAATAATAATTGACATGTTGTAAATATTTGCAGAAACTATGGAGCACTGCCGAGATGGAAAAACATAAGCGATATTGAGGGACATAATCGCAAATGGAAGGGATGAAGTTGCGTCATTTCTCCTCGACACCGTTGGTCAGCTGGAAGAACAGGGTGAAGAAGAGGGTTATGTTCATGATGGCTTCGGCCCATTAATGTCGGTACAAGAACAGGACTATGTTCATGATGGCTCCGATGACACAATGGAGGTACAAGAAGGAGACCGTGCTGACTGCTCCGGTGACCGAATCGAGCCCGGCCAGGTATATATATATTAGTTAAGCCCGTGCTGACTAGTTAATTGATGCTTCCATTGTTTTGGTATATGTACACATAAGAATATCCAGCACCCGAATAAAAGGTCATAGAACTAAAAAATTTTAAAAACAAGGGCGCAAAGAAGATGCTCAATTTTTTCCTTGACTTAGAAAAAAGAACCGTAGAAGTTCAAAATAAAATAATTGAGGAGTTCAATGTTTCTAGAAAATATCCTCACTTTTATAAAAAAATGTTTTTTCTTGTATCTAAAAAACAAGAAGTTTCACATTTAAAAAAATAGATTGTCTCTGTTTCTAAAAGAAACCTACAAGTTCAAATATAAATAACAGAGTGGTTCAATTTTTATTACAAAATTAGGATTTCCCTCTTAGTAAATAATGACCCAAGAAGTTCAAATTGAAAAAAATAGAGCAATACACTTGTTTTAAATGGATTTTCCATGTTTCGAAAAATATGTAGAGGTTCAAATTTAAATAATGAAGAAGTTCAATATTTATTGCAAATCCAAGAAGGTCAAATTACAAAAACAGAGCAGTTCAAAAAGTTTAGAAAAAAAGGATTTTCCCATTTCTTAAAAAACCCTTGAAGTTGAAATTTAAATATTGAAGTGTTTCAGTGTCTATTAGAAAGCTACATCATTTATTGCTACTAACGAGTAACACCTAGAAGTCCAAAATAAAAAACTCATATTTTCCTCAATACTAAAGAATAAAATAAGAAGTTCAAATTTAAAAAATAGAGTAGTTCGATGTTTATATACCGAGAAGAACACAAGCTTCATCTAGAAAATGTTGACTCTCGAAGTTTCTATTTGATAAATTGGAGAGTTCGAATAAAACCAAGAAGTTCGAATTAAAAAAGTGGAGTAGTTCAAAACTATTATAAAAAAGAATTTTCCTCATTTCTAAAAAATATAGAATTTCAAATTAAAATAACGGTGTAGTTTGAAGTTAAAAATAATGTAGAGTAGTTCACTTTTCAAAATAAACAAACAAATAAGTTCAATTTGAAATAATGAAGAAGTTCGATGTTTCTAACAAAACTTCAATGTTCACATTTCCAGAAATACATAAAGAAGTTCAAATTTAAAAAGTTAGAGAGGTTCGATGTCTATAAAAAACTTAATTTTTTCCATTACTAAAGCGAAATAGGGAGAAGTTCAAATTGATAAAAGCCAGAAGTTAATGTGTTGCATGGTGTGTGTTTCGTATGTGAAAAAAATAGAATAAGCAGGCAAAGTCCAAAAAAATTATGCTAGAAATTCAAGTGCTCTGCCCAAGAAAGTTCAAAAATTCTTTTGAGAGGTTGAACAAAAATACGAAACAGAAGTTCAAGGTGAAAACAACGAGAAGTTCAACTACTGCAATGAATGCATTTCAGGTGAGAATAAAAAATTTAGAAAATTAAGAGCTTAAAAGGTTCTCACCGAGTGAAGTTGAGGTACACGCACCGAGAAGTTCAGGTTCTTCACGCGGTGCATTTTCGAAGAATCTATTTTGCGATAGAGGCAGAACGAATGATCTCGCCGTTTTCAGAATTACTTGAAAACGGCTAGGAATCAGAGAAAACCATCAACATGAAAAAGTTTCGCATTTTTCGTAGCTTTTCAACGGTATATTATTTTCCCAATTCCAATAAAGTTCATAGAAATTATGGTGAAAATAAGTTTTTCGCCATTTTCGAAACTGACTTAAAACCATAAAGAATAGGGAGAAACAATACATACCAAAAAGTTTCGCATTTGTTCAAGCTTTCCAACGCCATATCATTTGCTGCATTCAGACACACGGTTAAAACATTAGCTCGGAAATACAAATTCGGTAGGACTTGGACCATTTTCTAAATTACTGTTAAACCATTCAAAATTAGAAAAAACCTTTCAAGATGAAAAAGTAGCGCATTTTCATAAGCTTTCCAACGCCAAATCATACGCCTCCATTGGATTAGCCGACATCGAAAAAACGAACTCAGCTGTTCGGTTTATGAAATTTTACGTTTTCTCAAATTACTACTTAACCATAGGGAATTAGAAAAAACTTTCAACGTGTGGAAGGAGCGGTTTTGTAGCAGCTTTCCAATGCCATATTATATGCCTCATTCCGATAAACGGTTTAGAAATGCGATCGAAATTACGATTCACGTTTTTTGTGTGAAGAAAAAGCGGTTTTCAAAACTGCTCTTAAACCGCTTACTTTTTGCGAAAAATTTAACTTGGGTCATGATACTCGTGTCCATAGCTTTCCAATGGTATATCGCAAGCCCCGTTTGGGCAATGTTGGCAGAAGTTCAACCAAGTTCACGGGGAAGGTCAGGCGCGTTACTCATGCAGTAAAATCGCAAAAAACGTGAGTTCTTCATGACCCGAGTGCAAAATCTGCCTATGAGCGAGATTCCTATCTAAAACGAGTATTTAGTTGCTAAACGGTTTAGAAATGCGATCCAAAATACGATCCACGTTTTGTGTATGAAGAAAAAACGGTTTTCAAAATTCCGATAAAGGTCGGGTTCGTACAGAGGGAAGTTCAGGCGCGTGTACAAACAAAAATACGACACAGAAGTTCAACGTCAAAATAGCATGAAGTTCAACTACTACACTAAATGAATTTCAGATGAAAACTTTCAAAATCGTTGCGAGTATGAAAAAATGATCAACACGGGAAAGTTGCGTGTTTACAGCAGCTTTCCATCGGTATATCACCCGCTCAATTCCCGTGAGTGGGATGGAGAGCTACGAGCAGTGGATGAAGATCTACGAGCTAAAAAATCACGTGAAAAACAGAGTGAAGTTCAGGTACACGCATCGAGAAGTTCAGGTTCTTCACGCGATGCATTTTCGAAGAATTTGTTTCGCGGTAGAGGCAGAACGAATGATCCCGCTGTTTTCGGAATTACTTGAAAACGGCTAGGAATCAGAGAAAACCATCAACATGAAAAAGTTTCGCATTTTCCGTAGCTTTTCGACGGTATATTATTTGCCCAATTCCGATAAAGTTTGTAGAAATTACGGTGAAAATACGTTTTTCCCAAATTTCGAAACTGACTTAAAACCGTAAAAAATTTGGAGAAACAATACATACCAAAAAGTTTCGCATTTGTTCAGGCTTTCCAACGCCATATCATTTGCTGTATTCGGACGCATGGTTAAAAAATTAGCTCAAAAATACGAATTCGATAGGACTTGGACCATTTTCTAAATTACTCTTAAACTATTCAAAATTAGAAAAAAACTTTCAAGATGAAAAAGTAGCGCATTTTCATAAGCTTTCCAATGCCATATCATATGCCTCCATTGGATTAGCCGTTTAGAAATGACATCGAAAAAACGAACTCAGCTGTTCGGTTTATGAAATTTTACGTTTTTTCAAATTACTCTTTAACCATAGGGAATTAGAAAAAACTTTCAATATGTGGAAGGAGCGGTTTTGCAGCAGGTTTCCAACGCCATATTATATGCCTCGTTCCGATAAACAGTTTACAAATGCGATCGAAAATACGATTCACGTTTTTTGTGCGAAGAAAAAACGGTTTTCAAAACTGCTCTTAAACTGGTTGTATTTTGCCAAAAATTTAAGTTGCGTCATGATATTGGTGAGCTTTCCAACGGTATATCGCAAGCCCCGTTTGGGCAATGTTTGCAGAAGTTCAACCGAGTTTACGGGGAAGTTCAACGTACTACTAGCGGGACAGGTCAGGTTGTGATCAGAATATTATTCTGATCCCGTGATCAAAATAGTGTTTATAAAAGTTAGGCTTCAAGTGCGTACTTGTTAGTTAAACCTATGTATAAATTGTGACACTAAATATGACTAGTAAGTAGTACAGTAGAAGTACTAGTATACGTCGGTCAAATTATTCATCATGTCCACATATTGAATTGACATGACAACACGCTGCGCGTGAGGTGACACAAGAATCCCGGCGGCATGTTCGGGTATTCTGGACCTCAGATTTCGAGTACCACTTATGTGTCGAAATCTTTCATCATTCACTTAAAACAGTCGATTGATCCTACATTGAGTACCATATAACTGGAATTACCGATGCAAGTCGAAGAAGGATTGGCCGGTGCTGTCAGCTGGCATCAAGTTCGATCCCACGGATCAGGAGCTAATCGAGCACCTTGAGGCCAAAGTGAGTGCTGACAGTGCGAGATTTCAGTCTCTCATCGATTTGTTCATACCAACCATCGACAGCGAGCACGGCATATGCTACACCCAACCTGAGAAATTTCCAGGTAAGACACCGATCGGCCGTCTACTTGCACAAACATATTCCTTTGTTTGTAGCTCTATTTTTCTTTTTAGACGCAGACCTGGTGAAGCAATTACAATTTGACAGTTAATAAAAAGTGAAACAAGTGACTGCAACATGCCAAAGATGATATGAAAATGCCAACTACATACACTAAAACCTGTATTCCACAATACTGCAGGTATCACACTGAGTGGCCTAAGGAAGCATTTCTTCCAGCGTAATTCCAGGGCGTTCAAAAGGGGCACGTGGACGCGTCGCAAGATACAGTCGGAGTGCGGTATGCACGCGATGTGGCACAAGACCGGTAATACCTTGCCGGTGATGGTCAACGGCCGGTAGACGGGCAACAAAAAGGTTCTGGTGCTGCACACCAACAAGAACTTCGACCAGCAGAGGACCAACTGGGTGATGCACCAGTACCACCTCGAGGACCTGGAGCAAGAGAAGGAGCGGGAGCTGGTCCTCTGCAAGATTTTCTACTAGATGAACACTTAGGGCCAGGAGTAAAAAGATTATAAGTTAGTTTGGTATTGGTAGTTGTACTACCTTGTCGTTCGCAAGTTGGTATTGTTGTTAACAATCTTTTGGTATGAACTTGCATTTGCTTCCAACCATCATGACGAGGGTCGACGTGGATATAAAGCTGAATCATTTGTTTCGAAATGAATTTTCACGCGCCTGATTTTTATTTGATGGGTAGCATAAGCACCTGCCGTTCGAATTCCCAGTTCTCCAGTTTTTTCGAAACAAGTGCATGCACTTATAATCATGATAAAAAAACAATATCCGTGTTGCATCCCAGTTATCAGTATGTACTTGCAGAATTCTCCCGTTTATTGAGCACGTATATTGTTTTTTCAGGTCGAGCAAGTTTCAACTGGGCTGTAGACTGTCTAGGGTTGGTTTTATTTTTACCAGGCCCAGCCCATGACGACAACGGGGCACAAAGATCCAGCAGGTATCTACTGGCCTCTGGCCCGCCATCGTTAGTTATATTTTGTCTTACAACATGCGCAGTTAGTTTTTTTACTGAATCAAACACACAGCCCAGTTTTATTTTCCTCTTGAAACGCATGCCCTACATCCCTTTTCTAAACTCTATCTATAGTTTTACTAGTTCATATACACGTACGATTATATTGAAAACACATAAAATTCCCTTTTCATATTTACATCCTTATTTTTGTTGTTTTTTTCACCCAGTGCTGATTTTTTTACCACTAGTTTTCCCTTAAACCAACTCAATTGTCCCCCTTCTTATTTGCTTACAAAAACAAAAAAATTTTTTGGCAAATCAATAAGTTCTTAAAAAAATGTTTAACATTTCGGGATTACAACAGTTCGGACTCCACTGAAATATGCAAAATAAGGTTGACAGCTGGGTCCACGGCCACAGCCTAGTTTTTTTGTGACTTGCCAAGTAAGTCGCTTTGTCAGGCCTGTTGGGCTGCAAATCTTTCAAGACGAGGAGAGCTTTCATTCGGCTGTCCGAGAAAATGGCCCATCAACAATGAGAAATGGGATGTACATTTTTAAAACACATCTAACCGGCAATTAGTTTCAAATATCTTTTTTTTTTCATTTCGAGATTTTAAATTACATTAATTTTTATGCATGGTGAATTTGTTGGATTTTATATTGATATGCATTTATTTTTAAAAATCTATTTGAATGTGAGTCGAAATTTCGGGATTAAAAACAGTTCGGACCGCACCGAAATATGCAAAATTTCGTATAATTTTTTAACCGTGCCCACAATATGGGCTGTAATGCTAACAAAAGAATATGGGCTCCAAAAAAAACCTTAAGAATTAGCAAATGGGCTGTAAATTATTAGAAATAATGGCAGATGGGATGTATGCTGTTTTCCACAGATTTGAGGCTTTCCTAAAAAAAAGGTTGACGCACAAGCAGTGACTGTTGGATGGCCATCCAACGGCCGTCGTGCTTCTTCAATCTCTGCTCTTTCTGCTCCAGCCGCTCAAACAAGCGCCAGCGGGACTGCCTGCTCCCTCCTCCCCGCGGCTGGCTGTGCTGCCGCGCAGGCCTCATAGCCCCACCGTACTCCCATCATTGGCCTAGACATCCCTCTACTCACCCACACCTGCTGTTATTCTCCGGCGACGACATATGAACCAGTAAACCCTCGTACAATGGTACCCCCCTCCGCGGTGGAAACAACTGCCGAGTCTTCCCTGCCTCGCCGTCGTCCACCGCCCTGGTGCTCTCGGCGCAGCCTGGTCAACGTGATCAACAACCGACATGCATCTGAAGTGGACTGTACGTGGAGAGGCCGACAGCTAGGTCCACAGCCGCACGCAAGGAAATGCCTTCTTATTACGCGCAAAATAATGATTCCTCCACCTGACATCAGGGACCCACCGAAAGGGCCTCTGTATTTCGTGAAAAAAACGTTACCGTCGCTGACAGCTCGGACCCACCAGCTATATCTTCGCACGCAAGGATGTGCCTCCATATTACGCACAAAAAAAATGAATACTCCCCTTGTTAGCTGGGACTCAGTATAGTGGCAGGCTGACTTGTGGGCCTACTAAGTTGACGGGGACGGAGGTCTCTGTCAACTTAGTCAATATGCACGATTCTAGCTCCAGTGACCGTACGATGTCCATCCAAGGGTCGTAGTGCTTCTTCAACCTCTGGTCTTCTTGCTCCAGCCGCCCAAACCAGCGCCGGTCGTGCCTCGTGCTCCTGCCTCCCGTGGCCGGCTGCAATGCGGCGGAGGTCTCACCACCGCCTACTACTCCCACCACTGGCCAGTCCATCCCTCTACTCACTCACACCCCCTGTTATTCTGCGGCGACGGCAGCCTCACACCGCAGCGAACCAGTGAACCCTCATACTCCTCTACGCGTGGGCATCCACTACCGCGTCTTCCCCGGCTCCGCGTCGTCCCCTTCCTAGGCCTCGCCATCGTCCACCGCCCTGGTGCTCTCGGCACGGCGTGGTCAACATGGTCAAGGAACGGCTTCCATCAGACGTGGACTGTATGTGGAGAGGCTGACAGCTGGGTCCACGGCCGCAGCAAAGAAGTGCCTCCTTATTACGTGCAAAATAATTATTCCTCCACCTGACAGCGGGGACCCACCAGACGGGCCACCGTATTTTGCGAAAAAAAACATTTCCCCCTGATTGCTGGGACCCACCAGCTACATCTTCGCACGCAAGGAAGTGCCTGACAGTCGGGACCCACCTGGTCGAAGCGTACGTAGCGTTCTCATTCTGGTCGCGAACGTGTACGTACATATATACTGGTCAATGTAGATGCGCGCACGTGTCATAGTAGAGGCGCGCACGTGTCGTAGTAGAGGCGCGCATATAGCATGTACACGTATGTACAGCGGCCAGTGCGCAAGAAAGAAAATACGGCCACGTATGTGTACATACGGACGGGGTCTCGAACGCCTACTCGCGCATACGTACGACCAGGGCTCGTGTACATGGCTCGGTCGGAACGGAGAAACAGCGTCGTCGTCGTGTTCATGGGGAGCCAACCGGTTGAGTCAGAACGGAATGCGTCGTCGTGTTTATCAGGAGGGTGCACTGGTAGAAAAAGAGGCTTCCGTCCAGCCCCATTAGTCGCGAAACTGTAGGAACCGCGACTAATGAAGTCTTTAGTCGCGGTTCGGCAGACGAACCGCGACCAAAGGCCTGGGCCCAGGGCGCTCGGTGGCCAGCTGGTGCACGTGAGGGGCTTTAGTCGCGGTTGGCCAGGCCAACCGCGACTAAAGGTGCGCAAAGGCCTTTAGTCGCGGTTGGCCAGGCCAACCGCGACTAAAGCTCCTCCCCTATATATACCAGTTCAGCACGCTCACTTAGCCATTTGGTGCCACTTCTCTTCACAAGCTTCACAAGGGGGTGTAGGTTTGCTTTTGGTTCCTCTTATGCACACAAGGTGTTTGATGAAATGCCCTAAGAGGGTGAAACAAACATGATATGAAGTGTTGGAGCCACACTTGAGGTTCCTCATTTATTTTTTCCTCCTCGATCGCGGTTAGCAACTTGAACCTTTCATGCATGTGTGTCATTGATAAAATATGCATGTGTGCAGTTCATTGTTTAATTTATATTGTTTGTAGCTAGTTAGTTTAACAAATGCATGATGGTTAATTATATATTTTATATTATAATAATGCAGATGAATCGGCAATGGATGTACGGTAACCGACTCTCCGGCGAGTTCACTACGGGTTTGAAAGATTTCCTCGTAGTGGCTAATGCGAACAAGCAGGGGGGTTTTGTTATCTGTCCATGTGTTATCTGTAAGAATCAGAAGGGTTACTCTTCCTCAAGAGATGTTCACATGCATCTGCTTCGGCACGGTTTCATGCCAAGCTATAATTGTTGGACCAAGCATGGAGAAAGAGGGGTTATAATGGAAGAAGATGAAGAAGGGGATGATTTCATCGATGAAAGCTATCTTGCTCATTTCGGTGATACTTTCATGGAGGATGCTGAAGGTGAAGGGGAAGGTGAAGAAGAGGCACGTGATGATCCCGTTGATGATCTTGGTCGGACCATTGCTGATGCACGGAGACGCTGCGAAACTGAAAAGGAGAGGGAGAATTTGGATCGCATGTTAGAGGATCACAGAAAGGCGCTGTACCCCGGATGCGATGATGGTCTGAAAAAGCTGGGCTGCACACTGGATTTGCTGAAATGGAAGGCAGAGGCAGGTGTAGCTGACTCGGCATTTGAAAACTTGCTGAAAATGTTGAAGAATATGTTTCCAAAGGATAACGAGTTGCCCGCCAGTACGTACGAAGCAAAGAAGGTTGTCTGCCCTCTAGGTTTAGAGGTTCTGAAGATACATGCATGCATCAACGACTGCATCCTCTACCGCGGTGAATACGAGAATTTGAATGAATGCCCGGTATGCACTGCATTGCGTTATAAGATCAGAGGCGATGACCCTGGTGACGATGTTGAGGGCCAGAAACCCAGGAAGAGGGTTCCCGCCAAGGTGATGTGGTATGCTCCTATAATACCACGGTTGAAACGTCTGTTCAGGAACAAAGAGCATGCCAAGTTGTTGCGATGGCACAAAGAGGACCGTAAGTCGGACGGGGAGTTGAGACACACCGCAGATGGAACGCAATGGAGAAAGATCGACAGATGGTTCAAAGATTTTGCAGCTGACGCAAGGAACATAAGATTTGCTCTAAGTACGGATGGCATGAATCCTTTTGGCGAGCAGAGCTCCAGCCATAGCACCTGGCCCGTGACTCTATGCATCTACAACCTTCCTCCTTGGTTGTGCATGAAGCGGAAGTTCATTATGATGCCAGTGCTCATCGAAGGTCCGAAGCAACCCGGCAACGACATCGATGTGTACCTAAGGCCATTAGTTGATGAACTTTTACAGCTGTGGGGTGGTGTCCGTGTGTGGGATGAGCACAAACAAGAGGAATTTGACCTACGAGCGTTGCTTTTCGTAACCATCAACGATTGGCCTGCTCTTAGTAACCTTTCGGGACTGTCAAATAAGGGATACAATGCATGCACGCACTGCTTACATGAGACTGAAAGTGTACATTTGCCAAATTGTAAGAAGAACGTGTACCTTGGGCATCGTCGATTTCTTCCGAAAATTCATCCAGTAAGAAAGAAAGGCAAGCATTACAACGGCAAGGCAGATCACCGGCCGAAGCCTGCGGAACGCACTGGTGCTGAGGTATTTGATATGGTCAAGGATTTGAAAGTCATCTTTGGAAAGGGTCCTGGCGGACAATCAGTTCCGAAGGGAGCTGACGGGCACGCAGCCATGTGGAAGAAGAAATCTATATTCTGGGAGCTAGAATATTGGAAAGTCCTAGATGTCCGCTCTGCAATCGACGTGATGCACGTTACGAAGAATATTTGCGTGAACCTCCTAAGCTTCTTGGGCGTGTATGGGAAGACAAATGATACAAAGGAAGCACGGCAGGACCAGCAACGTTTGAAAGACCCTGATGACCGGCATCCGGAATGGTTTCAAGGTCGTGCCAGCTACGCTCTGACCAAAGAAGAGAAGGTCATCTTTTTTGAATGCCTGAGCAGTATGAAGGTCCCGTCTGGATTCTCGTCCAATATAAAGGGAATAATAAACATGGCGGAGAAAAAGTTCCAAAACCTGAAGTCTCACGACTGCCACGTGATTATGACGCAATTGCTTCCGATTGCTTTGAGGGGGCTCCTGCCGGAAAATGTTCGAGTAGCCATTGTGAAGCTATGTGCATTCCTCAATGCAATCTCTCAGAAGGTAATCAATCCAGAAGTTCTACCACGGTTACAGAACGATGTGATCCAATGTCTTGTCAGTTTCGAGTTGGTGTTCCCGCCATCCTTCTTCAATATTATGACGCACCTCCTGGTTCACCTAGTCGAAGAGATTTTCGTTCTCGGTCCTGTATTTCTACACAATATGTTCCCCTTCGAGAGGTTCATGGGAGTATTAAAGAAATATGTTCGTAACCGTGCTAGGCCAGAAGGAAGCATCGCCAAGGGCTATGGAAATGAGGAGGTAATTGAGTTTTGTGTTGACTTTGTTCCTGACCTTAAGCCGATTGGTCTTCCTCGATCGCGGCACGAGGGGAGACTAAGTGGAAAAGGCACGATCGGAAGGAAATCAACGATATGTATGGACGGCCATTCTCTGACTGAAGCACACCACACTGTACTGACCAATTCCAGCTTGGTGGCTCCGTACTTTGAGAAACACAAGAATATTTTACGCTCGGACAACCCGGGGAAGCCTGAATCCTGGATTAGGAAGGCCCACATGGAGACTTTCGGCAGTTGGTTGAGAAAACATTTAATGAATGACAATGATGTTGTAGATCAGCTGTACATGTTGGCCAAGACACCATCTTCGACTATAACGACTTTCCAAGGGTACGAGATAAATGGGAATACATTTTACACGATCGCCCAAGATAAAAAGAGCACCAACCAAAACAGTGGTGTCCGCTTTGATGCAGCAACCGAGAATGGGCAAAAGGTCACATATTATGGTTACATAGAGGAGATATGGGAACTTGACTATGGACCCTCCTTTAAGGTCCCTTTGTTCCGGTGCAAATGGTTCAAGCTAACAGGAGGTGGGGTAAAGGTGGACCAGCAATACGGAATGACAATGGTGGATTTCAACAATCTTGGTTACCTTGACGAACCATTCGTCCTAGCGAAAGATGTCGCTCAGGTTTTCTATGTGAAGGACATGAGTAGCAAACCGAGGAAACGGAAAGATAAGAAAACGATCAGTGCATCATGCGATGATCCAAAGCGCCACATTGTTCTTTCAGGGAAAAGAAACATCGTGGGAGTGGAGGACAAGACAGACATGTCAGAAGATTATAATATGTTTGCTGAAATTCCGCCCTTCAAAGTGAACACCGACCCAAGCATTAAGTTAAATGATGAGGATGCTCCATGGATACGGCACAATCGTAAGCAAGCAGGGACACAAGGGAAGAAATGATGTGTAATAATTTATTGTATCAAACCTTTTGTCAAACCTTCAAGGGGTTTTAAAATGAATTAGTTTTATTTTTCTGATTTTTTTGATATATAATTGTATTTTTAAGATTTTAAAATGAATTAGTTTTATTTTTCTGATTTTAAAAGGAAAAAGGAAGAAGAAGAAAGAAGGAAAAAGGAAGAAAAAAACAGAAGAAAAAAACAGAAGAAAAAAGGAAAAACAGAAGAAAAAAACAAACAGAAGAAAAACATAAAAAAAACAGAAGAAAAAACAGAAGAAAAAAGGAAAAAGGAAAAAAGGATATCAAACCTTTTGTCAAACCTTCAAGGGGTTTTAAAATGAATTAGTTTTATTTTTCTGATTTTTTTGATATATAATTGTATTTTTAAGATTTTAAAATGAATTAGTTTTATTTTTCTGATTTTAAAAGGAAAAAGGAAGAAGAAGAAAGAAGGAAAAAGGAAGAAAAAAACAGAAGAAAAAACAGAAGAAAAAGGAAAAACAGAAGAAAAAAACAAACAGAAGAAAAACATAAAAAAAACAGAAGAAAAAACAGAAGAAAAAAGGAAAAAGGAAAAAAGGATATCAAACCTTTTGTCAAACCTTCAAGGGGTTTTAAAATGAATTAGTTTTATTTTTCTGATTTTTTTGATATATAATTGTATTTTTAAGATTTTAAAATGAATTAGTTTTATTTTTCTGATTTTAAAAGGAAAAAGGAAGAAGAAGAAAGAAGGAAAAAGGAAGAAAAAACAGAAGAAAAACAGAAGAAAAAGGAAAACAGAAGAAAAAAACAAACAGAAGAAAAACATAAAAAAAACAGAAGAAAAAACAGAAGAAAAAACAGAAGAAAAAGGAAAAGGAAAAAGGAAGAAAAAAGAAAATATGCCACCTACTGGGCCACCACGGCCTGAATACGACTAGAAACCCATTAAAGGGCCAGGATTCAGGCCCGCAGAAGGCCGAGTAGGCCCACAGGCACATAGTGACAGAATAGGCCCGTAAGCCTGCATTTGAGAGGAGCTCGAAGTGGTGAGCGCAGCCGCGCTTATAAACCACTGTCGAAGCCTCTCGGCTAGCGAGGTGGGACTAAACATCCCACCGCACCGCGCCAGTTCTAGCACAGACCTTTAGTCGCGGTTGGGGAGGCGGACCGCGACTAAAGGGTACCTTTAGTCGCGGTCCGCCTCTCCAACCGCGACTAAAGGGTCTTTCTGCGCGGGAACGGAGGCGGCGCCAAAACCCTTTAGTCGCGGTTGGGGAGGCGGACCGCGACTAAAGGGTACCCTTTAGTCGCGGTTGGGGTGGCGGGCCGCGACTAAAGGGTACCTTTAGTCGCGGTCCGCCTCTCCAACCGCGACTAAAGGTGCGTCTATAAATACTGCACTTAGCAGTTTTGCCACTTCCCATTCTCCTCTCTCTCGACGCCGAAGCGCTGCCCCGGCCGACGCCGACGCCGAAGCCCTGCCCCGACGCCGACGCCGACGCCGAAGCCCTGCCCCGACGCCGACGCCGACGCCGAAGCCCTGCGCGCCGCCGCCCCCGTCCCCAGTGAGCGCCGCCTCCGCCCGTGCCCTGCCCTTGCCCGCCGCCCGTGCCTTGCGCCCTTGCCCGCCGCCCGCCGCCCGCCGCCCGCCGCCCTGCCGCCCGCCGCCCGCTGGCCCTGCCTGCCGTCCTCCGGCCCTTGCCCGCCGCCCGCTGGCCCTGCCCTTGCCCGCCGCCCATCGTGGGAGAAGAAGAAGGAAGAAGAAAAAGGAAGAAGAAGAAGAAAGAAAAAGGAAAAAGGAAGAAGAAGAAGAAAGAAAAAGGAAAAAGGAAGAAGAAGAAAGAAGGAAGAAGAAAACAAAAGAAAAACAGAAGAAAAACAAGAAAAAGGAAGAAAAAAGGAAAAAGGAAGAAAAAAAGAAAAAGGAAGAAAACAACAGAAGAAAAAAGAAAGAAGAAAAAAAAGGAAGAAGAAAAAAAGAAAGAATTTTTAAAATTAAATACGTGAAAATACGTGAAAGAATTTTTTGTGTCTAATAAAATCAATTTTTTGAAATACACGAATAATTTTTAAACACGTGAACTATTCTGAAATCCCTAAACATTTTTTGAATACACAATATGTTTTTATTCCTGTTTTTTCCACAAAATCATCAATATTTTTTGAATACACAATTTGTTTATACGGAGAGGGGCGGCGAGGGGGGCGGCGATGCGCGCGGTGTTTTTTTAGGGATCGAGAGGGGACGGCGAGGGTTATAAATGTGTTGTCCTCGCCTCCCCTCTCCGTGACGCCGTCGTCTGCCGCCCCGTCTCGCGCTCTACCGCGACACCCTCTCCCACCCCTTCCTCGCCCCCTCCTTTCGCCACCGCCCTTTCGCCACCGCCACCGCCACCGCCCCCCTTCTTCACTTAATTAATTTGTTTTTACTACATGTTTTCAGGACTGACATAATGGCGGACGATAGAGCTGACCCGATTATGGACAACTATGATCCGGACGGTGAAGCACATATGTTCGGCATCATAAACGGCGATATTCTATATGTGCCGACCGGAGAAGAAGAAGATGATATCTCTTCTTATCTGAACCTTGACGGTGAAGATGAAGGGCGCCGTCAGCAAGATGATGCCGAACAAACGTCGATAAACGACGATCTTCAAATGGAAGTAGCAACCACCTCCGGCGCCGAGGTATATATATACATTGAGCCTCTGGTGATACAAACTAACTGATTTGAATAAATATGTGTGTACTAACGCGCGCGACTCTTTCTTATTTTAGCCCTCGGCCGGATCGTCGAAACAATCGAGTACGTCGTCAAAGCGTGGCGCAACCAAGACGATGAAACAAGGAGAAACATGCACCATCGAGGTTGTCGACAGTGCAACCGGCAGGCCGCTGGAGCCCCGCAAGAACGCCACCAAGTTTGTCAGCCAATGCGGAGCCATTGTTAGAGACAACGTCTCGATCACCGTCCAGGAGTGGAATGAGCCAAAGAAGGCACGAATTGATGGTTTCACTTTTGTCGATAAGAGAACAAAAAAAGATTGCTTCAAGAAGCTTATGGAACATTTCGTTCTACCTCCGGAATACAACAAATTCGATGAGGAGGGTAACAAGATTGAGGAAAACAAGGAGAGGAGGAGGCTAGTCAAACAGTTCGCTCTTCATAAGATGGCCGACGCATTCCGGAAATTCAAGCAAAATCTAGCCCATGACTTTGTCAAGCAGAACAAGACTCCGGATTTCAAAGGACAATATGAGAAACTGAAACATGATTGGCCAGAATTTGTGAAGCAAAAGAAATCGGAGCAGTTCATTCAAATATCGAAAAAAATAAGGAAAATGCGGCTAAGAAGGAGTACAATCATGTTATGGGGCCAGGAGGGTATCGCCTTTGGGAGCCTAGGTGGGAGAAGATGGAGAACGAGCTGAGGGCGCGAGGAATCCGTCCAGGTACGGAGGGATGGGACCCAAGGGCCAAAAGCTGGTGGTACGGGCATGGGGGAACGCTGAACCCGGAGACAGGGGAGTGTGTTTACCGGGGCAAATTAATTAAACCCACCCAAGCCCTTATTAACGCAATGAGGGATGCTCAACAGGGGAAGATCAAGTTCAACAGAGAGAACGACGCGCTGACAAAAGCCCTCGGGAATCCTGAACACGGAGGACGTGTACGAGGCATGGGGCACATTCCGTGGAAAATAGGGTTCCCCCAGAACGATGACCCGTACGGTTACAGAAGCCGTAAGAGAAAGATGGATCGGGAAGCAGATGTTGTGGCGCGGTTGGCATCGGAAATTGATGTGATGAAGAAAACCATGAGTGTACTAGTAGCCGAAAGAGATGCAGCTCGGGTGCAGCATGAAGATCATCCAGCGGATCTCGGAAGCCAGCAGCGGAGAAGCAGCGTGGCTTCCACGGAGGCCCCACCGGCTGGTGCAGATGCACCGACGATCGAAATTACTGCACCGGAGCCTCTGGTGGTCCAAATTACTGCACCGGAGCCTCTGGTGGTCGAAATTACTTCACCGGAGCCTCCTCGCTACCCCGTGGACGATATAAAGGAGATGAAAGAATGTCATCTGTATTATCCTATCGGGAACATGTCCATGAAGGTAGCCATCGGCAGTGCTTTACCATGTTTACCTGGAGCACTCCACCACAACAACCCCATTCAAGATGGCTATGCTCGTGTCACGGTGGAGGACATAGTCCAAGGGTTTGAGGACCTGGAGATTGACATTGCTACACCTGAAGGGGAGAAAAGACTTGGAGATGTCAAGCGCCATTTCATTCTATGGCAAAAGAAGTTTATCAAGTTTCCAGGCGAGGCGCCAAGGACAACAAGTCCACCCCCCTACGGTGGTGGTGGTGGCGGTGGCGGTGGTGGTGGTGGTGGTGGTGGTGGTGGTGGTGGCGGTTCACCTACACCTCCGTCACGTCAGCCGACGCCGCCCCCCAGTCCACAACGTCCGGCGGGTGATCAGCCGCCGCCCCCCAGTCCTCGTCCGGCGGGTGATCAGACGCCGCCCCCCAATCCACCTCCGGCAAAGAAGCAGAAGCAGTCCTGGATTATTAACCCGGACCCTTATGTACCTAAGACCACAAAGGTACCGGAGCCATCACTGAAGCCTCTCCCCACAAGGCCTTGGGAACGTAGTGCCGAGGAAGTCGACGCGGCCGCGGCTGCTGATTTGGAGAAATGGAAGGCGGACTGCAAGAAGAAAAGAGAGCCCGAGCCCAAGCCAGTATTTTCTGATGAGCAAAAGAAGTGGGCTAAGTCATTTTTGAGCACACCGTCCCAAGCCGCGAAGAATCTGCCTAACGACTATGCACGTGAACTTCGCAGGCAGGCACTCATGTTCAAGGAGAACAAAGAGCGGGAGAAGGCCGAAAGTAAAAAAAGCGGGAAACAAGTTGCCCAGCTCGGGGAACAAAGTAAACAATCGATTGCCCCGCTTATAGTGGAAGCCTTCTGTCCGGATGCCCCCGAGATCATACAAGCTGCGGCAGCACAGGGATTGACTGTAACGAGTGCCAGAGAACAAGCGGCCAACTTAGGTATTACTCTTCGTGAACTGTTAGGCCTTGATGAGGCGCCAGTGAAGGAGGTAGTAATTACATATGTCAAGAATGGGCCTCTCGTCGAGCCTGCGCAGGAAAAGGATCTACCTCCACAAATGAAAGGTCTGCTGAAATGGTACAAGGGTTACATAAAAAATAAAAACGCCAAAGAATATATTTATGCGGAAGTTAGACATGAGCATCACTTCAAACATTACTATGTACAAATTGAACTGAGTGAATTGTTCCAGCTTTTCAATCTGCGCGAGCTCGATAAATCTATCATCAGTTGCTACGTTCTGTAAGTGATTTATTAATTTCTACCCCATCTCGTTCATATTGCCTGCACTATATATATGTCCTAACTATATTGTTGTGTCCGCTATTATACATGCAGAATGAAGATTAAGGAATGCAGAGTAAGGAACATCCATGATGTTGGGTTCATTGACCCACACATCGTTAATGGACATGTGTTGGAGCGTTACCCCGCCGACGTGGAGGCAGACCTGTGGCAGTTTCTTACAAAGCAGGAACTCAAAAGTGATATTCTATTTCCTTACCATTTTGAGTGAGTGTTTCTGTCTTGAGCACATTCTCTTTTGTTTACTCCATGCATGGTATGTGGCCGGCTAATCGATGAGTTATGCATGACGTACTGTGCATGTATCGTGTCCGCAGGTTCCACTGGATTCTGCTAGTAATTAAAGTTAACACCTCAGAATGTCTCGTCCACGACTCTGTGAATATGGATCCAAAGCTTTGGGGCGGCATGAGAAGAATGCTGCAGAAGTAATTATTTTCATTCATTTGCGCTCTATATCGATCGGCCTATTTCGTTCATTTCCTAATATCAAGTAACTAATTAATAACTCTCTTGTTCATTTAATTTTCTTTGCCTCGTAGGGTTTGGAGACGGTTCGTAGATACAAAGGTCGGTGAATTCAAAAAAGAGCTAGAATTCAAAATGTTAAAGGCTAAGAATGCTGGGGATATTCAGCCACCGGAGACCAATCTATGTGGATACTATGTCTGTGAGATGATCCGGAGATACACCTCTGAGCGGGTTCCGAGTGATACCAATGCTAAGAGGAATAACCTCCGGTGGATGCTTAGTCCAGAAGCTCGCTTCCGACCACTTCAAGAGGAACTAGCTGGATGGTTCAGCAGGGAAGTCCTCCATCCTAAAGGAGAACACTATTACGAGGACGTAGAACTTTATATGCATTAAATCATGTATGGAAACTTGTTCAAAATTGTATATGGTCATCCGATGATATTGAATATATATTGTATATTCCTCTTGAATTCTTTTTGGTTCTAATTTCAAATTTATTTGAAATTGTACATTCATATGCATGTATGTAGTACCGTAGAATATATGAAACTCCTTCAAAATTAAAATAAAGCACAAAAGAAATAAAACAATACAAATTAAACAGAAAACAGGTTTAAGGGGGGAGGTTTAGGGGGGGGGGCTAAAACCCTAAACCTGCGGCGGCCTTTAGTCGCGGTTGGCCAGAAGAACCGCGACTAAAGGTCCTCCGCCCCGACGGCCACCTGGCGCCCACGTGGACGGGCCTTTAGTCGCGGTTCTTAAGCAACCGCGACTAAAGGGGGGCCTTTAGTCGCGCCCGGTCGGTCGCGGTTGCGCAACCGCGACTAATGGCAGTTGCGAACCGCGACCAAAGGCCTTTTTCCACCAGTGGCGTGGATAGAACATGCGATGGAAACGAGGCCTGGCGTATCGCAGAACGGAGGAAACGGCCTTGTGTTCGACCAGCCACATTCAAAACGGGATCCTATTCATCGAGAGGGGTGTGGCGTACCGCAAAACGGAGGAAACGGACCTCCTACGGTCGAAACGGGGGTCCTGTTGATCGGGAGGGGTGTGGCGTACCGCAAAACGGAGGAAACGGACCTTCTACGGTCGAAACGGGGGTCCTGTTGATCGGGAGGGGTGTGGCGTACCGCAAAACGGACGAAACGGACCTCCTACAGTCAAAACGGGGGTCCCGTTGATCGGGAGGGGTGTGGCATACCGCAAAACGGACGAAACGGACTTGTGTTGGAGCGCTACGGTCGAAACAGGGGTCCTGTTCATCAGGAGGGGTGTGCGTACCGCAAAACGGGACCCCACGGGATATTGTTCATCTTCACCGTCGACCTCCTTCAGCCTCCACGGGCTACTGTTCATCCACCGTCGACCTCCTCCAGCCTCCACCTGCGACTGTTCATCCACGGGCTCCTGTTCATCTAGCCTCCACCGCGCGGTACACCACCGGCTACTGTTGTTCAACCACCCCTCCACGGGTACCCCTCCATCGTCTATTGTTCATTCAGCCCTCCACACCATGGTGTCCTGTTCATCCACCCCTCCACGGGCACCCCTCCACCGTCTACTGTTCATCCAGCCCTCCACACCAGGGGTCCTATTCATCCACCCCTCCACGGGCACCCCTCCACCGCTTACTGTTCATCCAACCCTCCACACCACGAGGTCCTGTTCATCTAGAGGCAACGCCACCGCTCACTGTTCATCCACCCCCCCCTCCCTCCCGCAGCGCTCACTGTTCATTCAATCAATCGGCTTCAGTTAGCAGCAGTAGTGAAGGAATCGCTCAATCGGGTTCAGTTAACAGCCATCGATCGATCGCTCGGGTTCAGTAACGCGTAGCCTGCAGTGCAATCGCTCGGGTTCAGTTAGAGCCCAACGCCTCGCTCGGGTTCAGTTAGAGCCAACACCTCGCACACACGCGCGTACGTGTATGAGAGAAACGTGCATCGCTCGGCCCCCGACCTCCCACCTTAACCGGAAACTCCCCGAAATTTTCCTCGCCCTCGCTTCTACGACGGTTTTTTCCGTCATGGACGGCCCAAAGAATGTCATGCAGCTGCGTCTCCGGCCCGCCCAGGACGAAAAGCCCATTTTCTGTCATGTTTTTTTGTCATAGAAGTAGGAGCCCACCACATCTATGATGATACCGGGTTTTGTCACAATTATCGTCATAGAAGTGTCATATGTATGACAGAAAAAAATTTCGTTCGGCCAGGGTAGGCCGCGGCCCACCCTGGGATTTTGGATCAGCCATATACCTATGGATCCCTAACTGGGCCAGATAAAAAAGGCCCAATAATGCTTATCTGTTGACCATGGACGAACGCAAACACACCCTCACATCCAGCAGAACCAGCCGCCCCGTCCCGATGCCTCGCATAGCCGTGCCCTGTCGTCCTGCCCCCTGCTTCGCCATCGCCGGTCGCCGCCTCCGTTCGTCGCTCCTCCCTCCTCTGGTCCTGCCTCACCCTCTCGCGGTCCCAGTGCTCAGATCCAGTCGCACCCGTAGCGTCCCGTCCCCTGCTGGCTGCTGCCCTGCGCCCTTGCGGGTTGCGGCTCTGCCCCCGGCCGCTGCAAGTGAACGGCTTCCATGGCACCGCCCAGTCGGCATCCTAGCCTTTCCAGGCTTCCAGCACAGTTGGTGGTCGCCAGATTTGATGTATCCAGCTCAGAGATTGCCCACTTCCCTAATTCCCCAATTTTAGTTTGGTGTTTCTTCTTGAATTTAGGGTTTCTACCAGTACATGAACTGATTAACGTTGCACATCATTTTGTGTTGAGTTGTGTCATTGTGATAGGTAGAAAAGAAATTATTATTGCATAATATTGAAGAGTGAAGAGGACATGGGACATTGCTTCTCTTTTTCATAGACATGCTTTGAAGATAGGGAAGAAGAATCCGTCGGATGTGGCCGAAGAACTTCTCAAGGTATGTTCTATGGTCCATGTAGTATGTAGACTTTGTCCAAAACAGAGATTTAATTGAGAATTTTAATGTGTTTGTAATACCATATTGATCTATTTCTATGTGATATTGGTAATTAGTTAGAACGATCCACTGTGATATTGCTTATCAAAAAATATTTGGGCGGATCACCCTGCTCTCAAATGCTAGCTCCGCCAGTGTATGTATGTGGTCCGGACCGCTCTAGTCTCTAAACGTCGTGGTTTGTTTCCATCTACCTAAACCCTAAACTCTAAACTTAAATTCTAACCCTAGTAGTGCTATACCAGTATAGCTTATCATTTGTCGCCCTTTCGCTCTGTCGGCTACATAGCCACCTAGCTCCATCGCGTCCCCGGGAAAGGTCAGGAATGTACTCATATTGTTGGAACTTCAAGTGTACGTGGATATATATGTACATGTACATGTGCATGTCGGTGTTTTATGCGTACACAAAAATTTTCATGGAAAAAAGACAAGTGCACTAATCTTGTCTGTATATCTTTGCTTCATGTAATTCTGCACACGGGTAGAAGACAGGATTACCAAAAGGTTAACAATTACTTTCTCCGTCCGAAAATACTTGTCATCAAAATGGATAAAAAGGATGTATTTAGAACTAAAATTCATCTAGATACATCCCCTTTTATTCATTTTGATGACAAGTATTTCCGGACGGAGGGAGTATATAACTTCTAAAACATTTTTTTTTACCATTTTACATATTGTCTATCTGCGAGCATATATAGGGAAAATCACCACGCTTTCTCTACATGCATGGTGCTTCTGGCGTATGCTAATATACTTGGGCCTTGTTTGGATACTCTAACCCAGTTAGAGGTTAGAGTTAGATCTAACCCTAAACTAACATACACATGAAGAACTACATACACATGAAGAACTATCTTGGATCTACTCCTTCACTGCTGTTCTTCTTCTTCATGCAGCTGCATGTGATCTACTCCTACTTTTTGTCTGCTTGATTGGTTTATCTAGCTATATAGTAGTATCAGTCATGTAATTAAGCCCCAAAATGCAACAAGTGAGTTATGTTTGATATAACACATGTGGTGGTTGCTGCTTATTTGCCCTTAAGATTCGGCCACACCTTACATTTGCTAGCAATAGTGCATGCGCAGTCAGTGATGCACTTACCCATACGTACTTTAGTCAACCTTTTTGACACATGATGGTGGTCAATGAAATCCACTAGGATCATATAGTTGGGCCCTGTTTGTTTGGGCTTTTACTTCTGCCTTTGCAGCTTGTTCACCTTGGACAAAAAGCCATCTTTTATGACTTTTGATGAATCAATATAATAATATTTAGCTCTAAAAGCCATAAAAGTTGTAAAAGCACCTATTTAGGAGCTTTTATGGCTTTTTGGCCAAAGTGAAAAAACTGCAAAAGCAGAAGCAAAAGCCCAAGTAAACAGGGCCTTGGTCGGTCTGTATTAAGTTGGCTACCTGTTAAGTAGCTACATTTTTTTTGTACTCACATGATTAGGGCTTTAACCACTTACCTGAATAAGAATTGAATTAGTTGGCACTGATTAGGGATGTAGCTTTAAGATGTTTATATGTCTCGCACATGTACCCGAATTGTAAAAAAACAAATAGTAAACAAAATAAAAAAATATGTGAAACTTCTTTCAGAACAAGCATTGTCTAGTGTACTACTCACATGTAAAGTTTCACGACAAAATGTCTTTAATGGTATTCTGGACGAATAAATACAAAACAGATACTATATTAAGCTTACTATTCAAACAGTTTCTGCTTGCAATTTTTTTCTTTTCTGCAAACAATAAAATAGAAGCCATTTTGTCGCGAAACTTTACACGTGAGTAATGCACAACACAATGCTTGTTACGACAAAGTTTCACATTTTTTTATTTTTTAAACTATTTTCAAATTTTTTACCTAATTGGGTGCGCCTTGGCTCATGTTCCAAAAATCCGCACCATCGCATACGTGTCCTTTTATGCTAACACTCAATCTTAAATTGCAGGAATATACTTTTAAGTGAACATGAACACTTTGCATGGATATATATTAAAAAATGCATGAACACTTTAGTATTACACACATTTTTATTATATTAACATATTGTAAATATATGGCCATTTTATAAAGTACACAAACTCCTTTTACAAATACTTGACCAATTTTTGTGATTACATGAGCATTCAAAAATAATACATGAACATTTTACAAAAATAAATAAATAATGTTAAAAGCATACGGATAACTCATTTTGCGGTGAATCTTCTTATAGGACAAATTTTATTTATTTTATTTAACTGATTATATGTAGACTAATGTGATATTTGAAACAAAATCACGAAATATACACTTGTTTAATGGGCCGCACACGATGACAGCCCAACTGTACCCGCTGTGTATGACCAGACTTAAACAGATATTTCGGCATTTCCTAAACGGCGCCATAAGCGCCCGTTTTAGGTGTTAGGGCAAACGGGCGCACACCCCCTTCTCCACGCGGGCCGGCCCATTTCATTTTTTCCCTCCTCTTTATTAAGGAGCAAAAATAATACGAACGCAGTGGGAATCGAACCGTGAGTTCCTGGTCATATGCACACTACGCTAACCACCCCAGCCACCGCACCTTTTGCGTCTCTAATCAGTTTTTTACTTCTTTTCTTCTTTCTTGTTTCTTTTTCGTTTTTTTATTTTTTCTTGGAAGAGCTTCGTTTAGTTTTTTTCTTTTATTTTTTCGTTTTTCTTAGAACTGTTTTTGTTCTTTTTTTATATATTTTTCAATTTTTTTCTAAATACATGAACATTCTCTTCAAATTTCTGAACTTTTTCTCAATTCGATGAACTTTTTTTTCAAAGTTGATGAACTTTTATCAAAGTCAATGAACTTTTATTTCGAAATTTGATAAAAAAATCAAACACGGTCAACTTTTTTGAAATCCATGAACTTTTTTTGAATTTCAATGTATTACTTTTAAAATTTCATGAACTTTTTTTCAAATTCGATGAACTAATTTTCAAATTTTATGAAATTTTTGTTCATCATATTGAAGAAAAATGTTCACCATACATTGAAAAAATGTTCAGTGTGCATAAAAAAATGTTCGTCATGTCTAGAAATTTTGTTCAGTATGCACTCAAAAGGAGTTCATCGTACTTAAAAAAAGTTCTATGTGTATTTGAATATTGTTCGCCATACATTAAAAAAAATGTTCAGTGTGTATAAAAAATGTTCATTGTGTAGAGAAATTTTGTTCAGTATTTACTCAAAAAAAGTTCAGCGTATTCTAAAAAAATGGTTAGTGTTTCTTTGTATAATGTTCACCCTATACTTAGAAAATGTTCAATGTGTATTCTAAATTTGCTTTCTAAAAATTGTTCACAGTACAAAAAAGTATTCAAATTTCGAAATTTGTTCAGTTTTTGAAAAACATAGTTCGCGTTTAAAAGAAAAGGAATATTCGAAATTTGATGAACTATATTCAGAATTGATGAACTAATTTTTTCAAATTCGATGAACTTTTTTCAGAATTGGTTAACTTTTTTTTCTAATTCGTATTTTTTAAGAAAATTGATGAACCTTTTCGAGTTCCATGAATGTTTTTTAAAATTGAAATTTTATTACGCATCTATGATTTCCTTTTTCTTTTTTACGTTTCCCTTTTCTGAAATGATTTTTATGGTACAGAAGTTATGTCAATGTTGTACTAGAAGAAGTATTAAGTAGGTTTGTTTTTGGATTATAGTGATGTAAGCTGTCCTAGTGCAGTGGTAACTGCACTGTTTCTTTCGGCTGTATATGTAGGTGCGTTGGTTCGAATCCCACTACCTGCAATTATGTTTCTACTACGTTTGCTTTTTGGCGAAATTATGTTTCAACCACGTTTTCTTTTTGGCGAGGTTATTGGGCCGACCCGCTAGGCGACGCGCGCGAGCGCCAGGAACATTTAGCGGCGCAGAAGGCGCCCTATAGGGACAAATCCTAAACGGCGCCTTAAGCGCCCGTTTTAGGCATAAATGCAATCGGGCGCACACCCTCGCGCCGCACCGGGCCGGCCCACTTCTTTTTTCTGATTTTGAAAACGCAAAAAGCTTTATGGCGAGAACCATGTTTTGAACCTGGGATCTCATGACTACAGGCGCGCTTGCCAAACCACTTGGCTAACCTACCAATTCGTGTTAACTGACAGGCTTTTAACCTTTTTCTATTTCCTGTTTTCGTGGAAAGAGTTTTTTTTTTCTGTTTTTCTTTTCTTTTTCTTTCTTTCGTCTTTTCTGCTAAGCGCGAGATTTTTTTTTCAATTTTGTAAATTTATTTCATATTGATGAACTATTATCAAATTTGATGAACTTTGAAAAATGTTCAGTGTGTATAAAAAATGTTCATCATGTATAGAAATTTTGTTCAGCGTGCATTCAAAAGGAGTACATCGTATTTAAAAAAAATGTTCAACGTGTATTTGAATATTGTTCACCATACATCGAATTTTCGGACATGTACTGAACATTTTGTGAAAATACGTTGAACAATTTGCGAATACACATTGAACATTGTGTAATATATACTGAACAAAATTAAGAAACATAGTGAACAGTTGTATACTCATTGAATAACCAAAACCAAAATAGAAAAAGTCAATATATATATATATCCTGAACATTTTTATATCCATCGAACATTTTAAATAATACAAGATGAACATTTTTGGAACAATATGATTATATGTGTCGAACAATTTTTGAATATGCATTCAACATTTAGTAAAAACGTTGAAAATTTTCATAATATACGATGAACATTTTTATGATACACGACGAAAATTTTTATATGCAAAGGTGAACAATTTTCATAATATACAATGAACATTTTTCTTAATACAATGAAATTTTATCCAATACACGGTGATCTTTTATAAAATTTGGTGAAAGTTTTTGAAGACATGAAATTTTTTCTAATTCGCGATTTTTTTTCTTTTCCAAAAAATCACGTCTTTCTAAATTGTTTGTACCAGAAATAGTGCGGTTAGTGTTGTTGTTAAATATCTCGCGCTGTAATTAATCAGTAGGTTGTAGTAGATGTACTGGTTAGGCACGCTGTGTCGTAACTAAATGGTGCAAGATCGAATCCTGTTGGAGCAGATTTTTTGGGAGTTTTTTCTCGGCGTGTTCCTGGGCCGGCCCACCAGATAGCGACAGTGGGCGCCAGTTGCCTGTACCGGCGCTTAATGCGCCGTATAGGAGCTCCCACCTATAGGAGCTCCCAGATATTTCTTCAGGGCTATTTCTCGTCTATTGCGGGCGTTCGTGGACCAGCCGATTAAAACATTTTCAGGAAGGTTCTATAGACCAGTTTCGAGCAGTTTTAGAACGTTCAAAGTGCCTTTTTGTTTTCTTTGTTTCTTTTATATTTTTTTTTCTGGTTTTATGCTGTTTCTATTTTCATTTTTTTGGCTTATGTATTGGTTTTCAACAGTTTTTGTGTGGGTTTACAAGATTTTTTGATTTATTTTTTCTTCAACTTTTCCCATCATTTTTCCCCAACAAATGTCTAATTTTTTCATACACATTTTATATTTTTTGTATACATGATAACCATTTTTCAGATACATGATTAAGATTTTTCCAAATACTAATGTGAAAATGCAATGCACATTAGTACTAGGCAGTATATTAGTTGCACATAGATATTACGATATGATAGCATTTGCATATTAATTTTATGATTAACATTGACATTGACATTTGATACCATACTAATTTCATGATAAATATGTTGAGCACTCATCATTGGGGTAATCTAGGGTGTTGGACTGACTTAATTTGATGGACGAGATTAGCTGGATTTCCTAATTTCTGTCTTGTTATATTTGTGTAGATATACTTTTTATGTCTAGTTTTTATTCAAAATTTACATTTTTCATATATGTCCGAACCATTTTTTTATACATGTGTTAACTTTTTTAATACATAATTAACATCTTTCCAAATATGTTTTTAAATAATTTTCGAATATGTGCAAAATATTTTTTAATACACATTGACCATCTTTTTGAATGATATGAAACATCTGTTTCAACTAAATGAACATAGTTTGTACATTGTATAATTTTTTTTAAAAATCACAATTGGATTTTGGTGAAACACGTGAATATTTAAAAAAAAGGTTTGTACATTTTCTGAACGGTACAAAACCGATTTTTATTTACGCATTTTTTTTACATTGTAAATTTTTGAAAAATGCACATATATTAACATGGGAAGATTTTCTAAATGTAACAAAGATTTTTATGAATGTTATTAATATATTTAAAAGTTACATGAACGATTTTTTAACACAGCGTTAACATTTTTCTGAATGCACGAAGAATATTTTCTTGAATTTATGCTATTGTGTTCCACCTCTAAGATATAAGTAAAAGTAATAAAATAAATGAAAAAATGTTCGGTCGAGACCCATTTAGGGGACGCACCTTAGGCGAGCGAACCATACACCTCGCATCAAGCAAGGTATATGCGCTCCCCAAATATCTCGGTAACTGCGTTATGCGGCCTAGTCCAGTAGGGCTGGGCTAAACATCAGGCCGTGGTATATCTCAGCCCACACACCGACCACCCCCATCTTCTTCGAGCATGATGCATGCTGCAGCTTATCTAATTTCTTCAAATTCAAGTATGTCGCGTCACATCGAGCTGAAAATTGCTGAATCGCCTCTAAAAATTTGACAAGAAATATGTGGCAAACTGTGGTGTTGCAAGGCCTAAAACTAAATAGTGAAACAGTACACCCTAAGTTTGCAAGCTTAAGGGATCTTGCCACATTTTTTAAGTATATTATGTGTGAAGTCCTAATGTAACAAAAAAAATATTTTTTATGATGAGGCCTGAACCAAACACCCTCCTAATTTCGGCAAACTTGCCTAGCCTTATATATGGCAATCTAAGACAAACTCAGTCAGAAACCAAAGAAACCCCATACAAAAGTATCTCATGTGCTCTCTACCAGCTTCTATCGCACTAACACTTGTTTATGTCAAATCAGCTAGCTCTAGTTAGTAATCATGATTGCAAGTTTCATATTGTTTGACCTAGGCGGGAGTGGTGGCACAAACTACAAGGTACGTAGCATAAATTAAGGAATGTAGTAATACTAATCTAGAACGGTCTCGAGATAACCGTGGATGGCACGACAAGACGATCGTCATTCGCTCGATGAAGAGTGCCTAATTTGGAACAATATGTATGGTGAGAGCTAGGCTAGAACGTCGTTGTGTTCCATGTCAAGATTAGACTCCGGAGCATGCACCCATACATGGGGATGGGTACGTGGATGCATGTGGCATCCCCACGCATGCATGCAAGAACACGGCTGTATTTAGGTAAGGCGGCCCTAGGCGATCACTGAAGAGACGCGCTGCAGTATGAAACTAACTCCCAAGGGCCAACGAAAATTAGAAACATATAGTATATCATATTGCAACCTTTGTAAATCATGACCCTGTCATTATTGATTTGGTGTAGCTAGCTAGCTGTCTCACTGACGGTACCCTGCACTAGAGCGGCACTTCTACACCTGCATGCAAGTAGCTAGCGGCCAAAATTCCTACTTGTTGCTTAGTGTGGATTGGATGGTATTTTTTGGAGATCATTTTTATATTTGATTTAATTTTTAAAACACCTCAATATATTACTTAATTAAAATAGTCTTATAATCATTCATTACAGCTAAAGCCACATAGGATGGAAAACTACTAAGAATAATACCATCGGTTTTATAATCAAAATTAAATTTAGCAATCTCAAGCGCCACCACATTTGCCTGACGATTGATCTTAACTAGCTTGATACTTTGCAGCAGCTTCGAGATGCTGAACGCTTCTCTTTTTTTAGATCAATGAGCGGGGACTTGTCAATTTTCAAATTAATAGGCGTATGAAGAATCATTTTCAATGAGCGGATACCATATGGATACGCCTATTAATTTGTGGAGCAGTGCTTCCAAGGTTAAACAATTGTGCCGCTACATCTGTTTGACAAGACGATAAAATTATTTATGTTTCGTACATTTAAAAAGTATGGTAAAGTAAACTTGCATAACTTACATTGAAAATTAAAAGAAATATGCTACCCGGTAAATTTGGTCCTCATACAAGAGATTGCTTTTATAACATAAAAACTATGGTGTTTGTCATTCTAAAATTCTAATGCCTGTAGTCAAGAATATATTTGCGTGTCTAAATTGCGCTCTTGTCACTTTGCCCTTAATTTTGCACGAGTTTTCGTTTTGTATGATGTTACTCAATTAATAATATAGCTCTTTCCACCCGGTCTCGTGTAAATGGACATATGCAAAATTGAATAAAATATAAAAATCATATATGTCTATTATGGAAAAAATAGATTGATAGACCGTGGTTACAAAAAATATGACCATTCATGTCCTGTAAAAAGGAAAATATGTTTTGCTCATACACATGTTTGAAATTTTAACCAAAAAAATCCATATTTTTAACTTAACTTTAAAGTATATACATCATCCATATTATATATGCATGCATTATACACAAGTCTCTCTCTCTCTCTCTCTCTCTCTCTCTCTCTCTCTCTCTCTCTCTCTCTCTCACACACACACACACACACACACAGACAGACACACACACACATCCATAATATATATGCATGCATTATATATGTTGAACTTCATGCTCTTTCTATTTATATTATCTGGTCCGTCATTACCACGACATTCTCTAGTCGCGCGATGAATCTATCAATGTGACTGGTCCCCTTGAATACGCTATCGTAGTCTGGCTGGTTGGTGATATGTTATCAACTTTCTCAATGTATATACAAACCACATGTTTCAAAATAGTGGGAGACCTAATTAACAATGCCCACCCGGATATCATGGTGTGCATACGTCGACGTTACAGATCATGAAACTAAATGACGCACTCCGTGATGCCATTTCGATAAGCGGAGAGGGACTGATCGTACGTGCACTTCCGATATAGTAGGAGACTTTATTTGTCCGATATCAACACGTACGCAGATGTTGGTTCTCAGCGCACACACGTACGCTGTTTTGCATGCTCATGAAAATCCCTTCTATAGTATATATACTTGTACTTGCTTTGTAGAGTATGCACGTGGCTACCAAAACGCGGGAGATTAATTTGATGCCCATCCTTTGTCCGGCCTGAAGCGTTATAGCTTGACTGGGGCATGTCTTACTCGCTGCGGCAAGCAGACGGTGTCACGGTGCCACTGGCATGCATCTTTGAATCGAATAGAAATATAAAGAAATGTCATGTACGAACCTGGTGGCAAAGACAAATATGATTTTCCCTCCTAAATTAACTCGAGCGAGAGCCCGTACTAATAAGTCGCCTAGCCCCCATTTCAATGGTGTGTCTAGCATCATTGGTGAGCGTGTGTAGGGGTGTCTCCGACGGATCAGGTTGGATACTTCCGATATATGTTACTCTTCATCGGCGGCGGTTGCTGTTCTGTCGCGTTGGTCCTATGGGGCCTTAGCACAACGACTTCCCGACTGTCTACTACAACAAGTTTTGCCCGGCTCGAGCCAGGGAGGGGCAATGACGGCGGCGCGCCTTCGGCTCTCTTCAATGCTTGTAGTCGTCGCTAGCTGGCTTACGGATCTGGATGTAGTTTTTGCTATTTCTGGTGTTCATTGTACTGCCATGATCTCACTAGTAGAAAAGGGGGCAATGGTCCAGGCCGGGTCAGCCCATTAGTCCCGGTTCAGTCCAGAACCGGGACCAATGGTGGTATTGGACCCGGTTCGTGAGCCCTGGGGGCCGGCCGGGCCACGTGGGCCATTGGTCTCGGTTCGTCTGGACCTTTTGGTCCCGGTTGGTTACATGAACCGGGACCAATGGGCCTCGCTCCTGGCCCACTACCATTGGCCCCGGTTGATGGGATGAACCGGGATAAAAAGGCAGCCCATTAGTCCCGGTTGGTGGCACGAACCGGGACTAAAGGGTTGGTCCTCGTTGCGGTTAGAGTTTAGTCCCACCTTGCCAACCGAAGAGCGCTCACACCTGTTTATAAGCCCCTCCCTCTTTGCCTTGTTGAGCTCCTCTCAAAGTGAAAATAGATGCCCTTATACAGGGAATTTGACCTAAATTCATATTGAATTTCTCTGAAGTTAGTAGAAATTTATTATGAATTTAGGTCTAATTTTCTCTATAAGTGCATCTATGCTCATTTTTTTAATAAAGTTAATCACAACTATTTTTTTTCTATTTATTTCTGAGTAGTTTTTTATATAGTTTTTTCTCTTTTCTGCTATATTTATTTTTTTTTCTATTTATTTCTAAGTTGTAATAAGTCTTTAAAAATAAAAAAGAGGCGCAATGCTCGTTAATTATCTTCAAGCCTTTTGGAATAGTGTAAACTGCACTGCACATAGCTCCGTGCAGTCTACCCTATTCCTCAAGGCTTAAAGCTAAGCAACGTGCAGGTTAGCATTGAGCCTCTTCTGCATCGTCTCTGCACTCGGGGCTTATAAACCGCTGCGACTGTCTCTCGCTTGACGAGGTGAGACTAAAAAACAGCTGCAGAAAGAATCAACTAAAAAACTCTTTTACCGGTTCATGGCATGAACCGGTACTAAAAGGTGCTCGTGGGGCACCAGCCTTAAAATCTGTACCAAATAAAATGCCTTTGTAACAGCCATAGAACTGATACCGAAGGAATCAACTAAAAAGCTTTTATAAACCTCTAGTATTATTGAAACTAAAATTATGTAGAATTTTATTACAAACTTTAATAGCAAAAAGGATTATCATAAAAGAAAATAAATAAGTAATTAGAATTCTGTTCAAAACTTTAAAAGCCAAAAAAAATTATCATAAAAGAAAATAAATAAGTAATTAGAATTCTGTTCAAAACATTAAAAACAAAAAGAATTATCATAAAAGAACATAAATAAGTAATTAGAATTTTGTTACAAACTTTAATAGCAAAAAAAAATTATCATAAAAGAAAATAAATAAGTAATTAGAAAGATTATAATTATCTGAGCTAAAATAAAAGAAAAGAAAAGAAAAGAAAAAATCAAAAGAAAATAAATAATTCAAAGCAAAAAATAAAATAAAAAAATAAAAAAATTACCATCTAAAGGGCTACCACGGCCTGAATACGACTAGAACCCAACAATGGGCCAGGATTCAGGCCCGCAACAGGCCCAATAGGCCCACATGCACATATAGTGCGTTTAGGCCCGTAAGCCTTCATTTGAGAGGAGCTCAAGAGGGCAGCGGGACTGGGCTTATAAACCACCCTCGAGCTCCCTCAGCTAGCGAGGTGGGACTAAACTTTTGTGCCGCGACGCGGGCAGTACAGGGCCTTTAGTCCCGATTGGTGGCACCAACCAGAACTAAAGGGGTGCATTGGTCCCGGTTGGTGGCGCCAACCAGGACCAATGCAACCCCTTTAGTCCCGGTTGGTGCCACCAACCAGCACCAAAGGCCTCTGCTTCCCGCCCTTTGGACTGCTGAAAAGAGGCCTTTCGTCCCGGTTGGTGCCACCAACCGGGACGAAATGTCGCATTAGTCCCGGTTTGTCTCACGAATCGGGGCCAATGCGTCGTCTATATAACTGGCACTCGTCAAAATCTCGTTCAGTTCGTTCTTCCCCGCCCCGACGCCGCCAGGCTGCCCGTCTTCGCCTCACCGTCGCCGTCGTTGCCCCGCGCCGTCCTGCGCCGCCCCGACGCCGTCGCCGCCCCCCGCCCCGCGCCCCGTTCCCCACGATGCCGCCCCCCCGCCCCGACGCCGTCGCCGCCCCGCCCGCCCCGGCCCGCGCCACACCTCGCCGTCGCCGTCGCCGTCGCCGTGAGCAACTAATTTAATTTGACGTTAGTAGTAGTTAATTTAGATGTGTAGTTAATTTTGTTAGATTTTTTTGTAGTTTATAGATTTTTGTTAGATGTGTAGTAATTTAGATGTGTAGTTCGTAGATTTTTCTGTTAGATTTTTTTTCATATTGTGTAATTAACTTGTTCATATTGTGTTAGATTGTTTTATGATTTTTTCTGTTGTAATTTAGATGTCAAATTTTTATGATTTGTTTCTGTTGTAATTTAGATGTCAAATTTTTATGATTTGTTTCTGTTATAATTTAGATGTCAATTTTTTTCATATTGTGTAAGTAATTTAGATGTCAATTTTTTATGATTTTTTTCTGTTGTAATTTAGATGTCAATTTTTTTTCATATTGTGTAAGTAATTTAGATGTCAAATTTTTTTATGATTTTTTTCTGTTCATGGAATTTTTATGATTTTTTTATTCTAATTTTGTTCATAGAATTTTAATGATTTTTTTGTTCATAGTATTTTCTTTGTCAATTTATTGTGTATGTATAGGAAAATTAGTTAGAAAAATAATAGAACTATAGTTAAACTAGTTTATTTTTAGTAAGTAGTACTTTATTTTATTTATAGTAAGTGCTTCATATATAGTTGAACTAGCTAGTTGATTTAATAAACCTATTTATTTTACTATATATAGAAGTAGTTTATTTTTAATAAGTACTATTTTATTTATTTATAGTAAGTGCTTAGTAGTTGAACTAGTTGATTTAATTAATAAAACTACTTTATTTAACTATATATAGAAGTAGTTCCCGCATCGACGTCGATGATGCCTATCCCGCATCCTCGTCGTCGTCGACTCGGCGGTGGTGGAGGCCTGCTTGATCAGGGCCATGTTCGGGACTGGGCTCCGCCGGGCTGGTATTAGGAGGTGCTACCTTCTGGGGGGACGTAGGTTGGTGAGGAGGCAACCCGTTGTTGACCCGATCCTTGTTTGGTGGCGGTCGCATGGGCCAATGACGATGCCGAGGCTTCCGGACACTATGGAGGTGGTACGTCACCGTGTCAGCGAGGAGGACGAGCACGTTCGTCGCTACATGGTTGCGTTGGAGGGCAGGTTCGACAATACCTGACAGGTTGTTCAGGGATCTCACTGGAGCTATGATCCTGTGATCGTTCCTTATCTTTGGGTGTCCACCGCCCGCGACGATACCCGTCGGGCGCTACGGTTCTAGCTGTATTAATTAGCGATGATATATGTATGATAATATTCGAGGAGTATTCGACGATGTACGGACACAAGAGATGATGTACTTTTGGTTACAATTGAATGCATGTTAATTTGAATACTACTTTATTTTACGATTTGGTTTTGCTTATTGAATGCTCATATTGGAAAAGTACTCCTACTTTGAATGCTAAAATTGAAGAGCACCCTATGCAGAAATCTAGGAGCCCCCTCCATCATCCACGCCGTCGTGAGGATAGCTTCTCCTTCATTCCCGTGTGCTAGACAATTTGTTGTAATAATGCACTCGGGAATGAAAGGAGGAGCTACCTACCATCATCGATAGTCAACCCGTGATTAATAATAATGATCTAATTTAGGTTTTTTTAGTACATATATTTAATATTTGAATTATGAACTTACGCCGGAAATGTCGTACTCGAACGACGAAAACCACCCGGGGGAGTGCGACTGATGCCACGACGACCGAGGTATGTGCGACAGGTTCATTGAGCTGGACGAAGATCGGTGCTTCAGCATTAAGCTCGAGGAGACCTTCGATGTTCATACGGTACACAACGACGACAATAGTTTTTTTTCGTAATTAAGCACTTCAACTATTTTAACGTGTATTTTTCATCTTTTCCAATTCGACTAGCTTATCCCATGCTATGCAAGACGCCATGTCTTGGAGAGGATGGGTTTTGAAGACCATGAAAGTATGGAAACCAAAAAAATTCTCCTAAGGACCCATCATGGTGTGGATTTTCAAGTAAAGTTGTACAATGCTGAGAGTGTAACCCATTTTGGTTGCAAAAATTCGGAAGCACTTTGCAAGATGTATGGTTTTGATGAGGGTATGCTTGTCACCATGGATCTTGGTGATCATACAATCCAGCAAGACAATATGGGCATTTGGGTCCTTGTGGATACACCTCCAATTCTTTCCCCATGTGAGCTTAACATAGTTATTAAGTAATTTATATTGTTTATTTCAAAATAGTTGACAGCTTGTTTCCATTGACAACTTATTTTTATTCTTCAAAGAATGTGCGGAAAATGGTAGACAAAACCCACTACACCGATGACTCCGAATTAACTTATAAGGAGAAAAATCATCTGATCGCATTTTGTACTAATCTTGAGAATTACAATGTCTACAATCGAACTCCTTAACATTATGGTCAATACATGCCACTAGTGCACGTGTTGAACTATGGTAACTACCATGAAGATACCCTGGTAAGATTTTTTACTATTACGACATACCTGTATCTTTTTTTTAAATACTTCTAAAACAAGTACATCATTGCTAACTACGAAGTTATTACTATGTTTTTCAACAGATAATCCCGAATGGTTGTGTGCCTCATCTGATGTATACGCACGGTCGCCTTGATGTTTTGAACATACAACCAGTTCGTCCTACGAATCTCAATTGTCCATACCGGATTTCTAAAAGAAGTGGAGACATGACAATCAAAGAATGGAAAAAATGTATGAACAGTCGCAAGGAGCTTCTTGCAAGCAAAAGGAGGCGAAGCGCAAGAATTGGAGACATGATGATCTCCATTCTTCATAATGGAGTCAGGGTCTATATTGTTTTATGCTATTTTACCTTAAGGGTGTTTAGGCCCTACCTGATACTAATGACCATGTGCTAAGAACAATTATGTAGGGTTGAGTTCGATGACTATGAGAAGGATGATCGTATGACTTGTTATTAATAATGAGTAGAAGTTGTATGATGATGCATGATTAGTAGGACTTGTTATTATATATGATGATGTATGATGCGAGCATGCATGAGTTATTATATATCAGCGGGTGAAATGAACATAGCAGTATAAGAGAGGACACTTCTCTCTATTATCTAGCTAATAACAACCTAAAATTAACCCCCCAAACCCCTAAACCAGCCACTTTGTCGGAGTAAATGACCACGGGTAGCCTAACCAGCTCCCTTTGGCCCTCAGAAAAAATAATGGGCCGACGGAGCCTTGAGGCGCCCAAGACACGGGGCCGCCTTCTCCCGGCCGGCTCTCGCCTAGGCCGACTAGCGGAAGGCGGCCCGACCATAAACAATCTTCGGGGGACACCACAATAGGGCCGACTCCAAGAAAACCGGCCCGTGAGGGGCCGGGTCCAAGAAAGTCGGCCCATGAGGGGCCGGGTCCAAGAAAGCCGGCCCATGGCAGGCGTCCATGGGCCGCACCCTATAGTCAACCCCCCATAACAGTGACGAGACGGGGCGTGGCTATAGTGGACCCTTCCACCCTCGAATCTTGGAACAAGCATGGCTATAGTACGCCGTACAGGGCGGACATCTCCTGTCCGGCGAGGCACTGTTGCCATGCGAACCATGACGCCATCCACGACGGGCCGCTGGTACGGCCCAGATGCGGCGGGCTAGTTCGGTCAGAGAGACATCCGAAGGCGGCATGGCCTCCCCTAGCCAGCCTAAGGCAACGCCAGCTTCCTGCAGCTGGCTTGCACCCCTCCTCGGGGCGCGCGCACCATCAAGCGGATAAGACAAGGTAAGGCTACAGTGAGCGCCCACAAGGAGGCGACACTGTAGCCATGCTTACCTTGACAAAACCCTCGTCATCAGAGGCGAGGCGAAAGCAACCAGCCCCCGACAAGACCCCCCAAGCGGTGGGGCCGGTAGCCGGCGGGACCCACCGGTCGGTGGGCCCCAGAAGCGAGAGGACGTAGACGCTGACAGCCTGGGCCCACGCCCAGGCCAGATTACCATTGTACCCCTGGGGGGGTAGGCCTATATAAACCCCCCGGGACACCCAGGCAAAGGGTTGATCTCAAAGAGTTTTAGACACTACCATAATGAGAGGAGAGAGCTAGCCTTGCCCTTCTTCCTCCTTCCACCGAACAGCTCAAGGAGCCTCTTGTAGCTTCTTATCGATCTAGTGATCATGCGGAGACCCCGCAAAGCAGGAGTAGGGGTATTATCTCCACGGAGAGCCCCCAACCCGGGTAAGATCCGCCGGCGTGCATGTCTTCGCCTTATCCCGTTTCCAGGCACCGGCGATGTCTTACTGGCTCCCACAATGATAAGCAATCCGTTGGCATATGTCGCACCTACCACCCGACATTTGGCGCCCACCATGGGGCCAGGTGCACCGTCGTCCGGAGACCTGCTCTGGACGGGAACCCTCTTCCTCCCCAGCGAGCGTAGCCAGCCCGGCACGCCCGATGGCGTTTGCCCCGACGCGCTGCAAAGCGTCGACGACGCCTGCACAGCGAGCTGCATCGCCGATCTTCTTGGCGAGGCTCGCATCTCCGACGAGCCCGCATCCGACACGGGCACAGGCTGCCCCGAGAGCCGCCTCGTCAGCCTCCTCGACCAACACCATGTCTCCAGCGCGCCTACCGCGGATTTGGAGTCGGTCGGCTCCACCGACCCGATGCTTGTCAATTCCGACACGGCGTCGCTCGACGCCTCCCCCTCCGACGTGATTGTCTTCGACGACCCTCTCCCTCGAGCCGACAGTGGCGGTAGCACCGTCACCGAAGTGCTCGTCATCAGCCACGGCGTCGCCTCCGACAAGAACACCCGCGACGCCCTGTAGGCCGCATTGCACGACCTGTCCACCCCCATCCCGGCGGACGCTGACGCTGAGGCGCCGGAGGCACACCGCCTTGCCCTCCTTGCAGAGGGCCAGAAGATAACCACCACGAGACGCCTCACGGAGGCCCACCAACGCGAAGTCGACCGCGACGCCTTTGGTACGCCGCCTCTAGAAGGGCCAAGCCAAGTCGGCATCGTCAAGAAACGCGGCGCGGCCATCGCCAGCACGCTGGGAGCGGACCGCCCAGTCTACGCCACGCCCCTCGAGAATCTGCGCACCGCCTAGTCGATCGTTGATGAGCTAAATGGACTGGGGGCCGACGAGCTCCCCTACATGACCAGACGCATCCAGCAGCTGATCGATGCGGCCGCAACACGGCATGAAGCCGACGTCCGAGCCGGAAGCCCCCTCACCGAGAGCATGGCGCAACGCCGTGTACGCCGACCGCGGGTGGCGCCCGAACAATACAAAAGAAGGAGTCGGCTACTAGCCGCAGCCGGACTCGCATTACCATCGAGCGCGACGCAGAAGGCCGCCCCCGAGGAGTGGAGCGACGAGGCGACCTGCCTCCTCCTCCGCCTCGCGGGGAAAGATATCCTACCCCGCCGCCTGTCGAGCATCCGACTCTCAGCGGCCGACTTGGTCGCCGCGAAGGAGTCGGCGAGAATGATGCCCGCCACCAGATCGACCGCCTAGCGCGATCCCTAGCCCTGAAAGAAGAAGATGATGTCGGCCCGCCCTGTTTTGGCCCCCGCATCCGCGACGAGCCCTTTCCCAAAGGGTTCTCGCTCCCAAGAGACACGCCCAAGTACAACGGCTCCGTGAAGCCAGAAGACTTGTTGATCGACTACTCCACCGCCGTTCGCATAGCGAATGGCAATCGACGCGTTGCCGTGAAATATGTCCCCCTGATGCTCCAAGGCATGGTGCACACCTGGCTCAACAGCCTCAAGCCTTACAGCATCAACAGTTGGCTGGACTTCATCGAAGCCTTCATACGCAACTTCACCAGCACCTACAAGCGGGCTCCCAAGCCCCGACAGCTCTCCTTGTGCGTACAAGGGCCCAGCGAATCAACCCACGACTACCTCACGCGTTGGGCCGAGCTCCGTAACTCCTGCAAAGGGGTGCACGAGGTCCAGGCCATAGAGTATTTCACCGCTGGGTGCCGCGAGGGCACTCTCCTCAAGCACCGACTCCTCTGCGACGAGCCGGCGACCCTTGATGAGCTACTGATCATCGCGGACAAGTATGCCACGGCCGACTCCTCAATGAAGACTGAGCTCCGGGTAGACGCCTCCGGAAAAGTGCTGACGCCGGCTCCCAAGACGCTGGCTGGAGAATCAAGCTGGCGCCCGTATCAAAGCGACCACAAGCGCAAGGCCCCTATGCCGCCTTCCACTAGTCGGAAGGTAGCCACGATCGAAGAAGAGCGGCCTGAAAGACGACCGGCTCCGACGAAGCAGAAGGGCGGTAGGCCGGCTTGGCAGCCGGCTTTCTCCTACGAGCAAACCCTCGACGCCCCCTGCAAGTTCCACAGCGGCGCGAAGCCGTCCAACCATACAACATGGAAGTGTCATTGGCTCACCCGAATCTCCAAGGGCGAGGGGCTATTGCCGCCTCCACCTGCAGGCCAGCCGCCTCCTGCCCCGCAGCAGCCGGCCGCTCGGCCTGCAGTCGGAGCCATCCAAGACGAGTTCCCCGACGAGCAAGACGCCTACGTCGTGTTCACCAGCCAGACAAAAGATCGGCGCAGCCGGCGCTCACAGCAGCAAGAAGTCATCGCGGTCGCCTCCAGTAACCCCGAGTTCATGCATTGGTCAGAGAAGCCCATCAGCTAGAGCCGGGACGACCACCCAAAGGTGATGCTGTCTCCTGGCTCCTATGCCCTGGTTCTGGATGCCACCCTGGCGACAGAGAGGCGTGCCGCCCGATTCTCCCGCGTACTGATAGACGGCTGGAGTAGTATCAACATACTGTACCGAGATACAGTGGAGAAGCTCAACATCAAGCCCAAGCAACTCATGCCAAGCCGGACTATGTTCCACGGCATCGTACCCGGCCTGTCCTGCTCACCAATTGGCAAGATCAAGATGGATGTCCTCTTTGGGGACAAGGATCATTTCCGCCGAGAGGCAATATGGTCCGAGGTAGTGGATTTGGAGAGCCCGTACCACGCATTGCTTGGCCGACCAGCGTTGGCCAAGTTTATGGCTGTGCCCCACTATGCCTACCTCAAGATGAAGATGCTGAGTTCCAAGGGCATTATCGCCATAGCCGGAGACTATAAGAAGTCCTCTGAGTGTGCAGCAGCTAGCAGTCGGCTGGCCGAGTCCCTCGTGATTGCCAAAGAAAAGAAGATGCTGGGTCGAATTGTGATCTTGGCTGGCAAGCAGCCGGCCTTGTCCCCTGACCCCAAAGAATGTGAAGCTCAAGGTTCTTTCTAGCCGGCCAAGGAGACAAAGAAGATACCTCTGGACCTGGAGCACCCGAAGAGGCACGCTGTCATAGGCACAGGCCTTGACAGCAAATAGGAAGGTGAGCTCGTCGATTTCCTCCGTGAGAATCGGGACGTCTTTGCATGGTCCCCCAAAGACATACCAGGTGTCCCGACGGATTTCGCCGAGCACAAGCTACACGTCCGATCTGATGCAAAGCCGGTCAGGCAGCCCTTGCGCCGCCTGTCGGAAGAGAAGAGAAGAGTAGCCGGAGAAGAAATAGCCTGGCTTCTGGCAGCCGGCTTCATTATGGAAGTGTTCTTTCCAGAATGGCTTGCCAACCCTGTCCTCGTGTTGAAGAAGAACAAGCAGTGGTGCATGTGCATCGACTACACCAGCCTCAACAAAGCCTGCCTAAAGGTCCATTCGCCCTGCCAAGGATCGACCAAGTGATAGACTCCACAGCCGGATGCGAGATGTTGAGTTTCTTGGATGCTTATTCAGGCTACCACCAGATAAAGTTGAACCCGACTGATCGCTTGAAGACCGCCTTCATCACCCCATTCGGAGCTTTCTGCTACGTGACTATGACATTCGGCTTAAGAAATGCCGGTGCCACTTTTCAGGGTTGCATGCAGAAATGCCGGTGCCACCTTTCTGCTACCTGACCCAGTACCTGCCACCGGCCCCCGACTCCACTCATTGGCGGATGCACTTTGACGGATCCAAGATGCACACCGGCTTGGGAGCCGGCATCGTCCTCACCTCTCCCAAGGGCGACAAGCTCAGATACACACTGCAAATCCACTTTGCCGCCTCCAACAATGTGGCCGAGTACGAGGCGCTCATACATGGGCTCCGGCTAGCCAAGGAACTCGGCATCCGCCGGATCCTGTGTTATGGCGACTCGGACTTAGTGGTTCAGCAATCATCCGGCGACTGGGATGCCAAGGACGCAAACATGGCAAGCTACCGTTTCCTCGTCCAGTAGCTCAGCGAATATTTCAAGGGGTGCGAGTTCCTTCACGTGCCACGGGCCGACAATGAGCAAGCAGATGCCCTGGCACGAATAGGCTCCACCCGGCAAGCTATACCAACCGGCGTCGCCCTCCAACGCCTCCTCAAGCCATCTGTCAAGCCGTCTCAGGAATCTAGTTCCATCTTCGTGCCGCCTGACCCCGATGCAGTCGGATCCGACTTCGGGGACCAGGCAGGCGGCCCGTGGACTGCCATAGTCGAACCCGGCCCGGGGACTGCAGCAACACAGGAGGCGGAGGCCGACTCCAACTCCTCACAACCCAGCCCGCCCACCCTGGTTGCAGTAGCCGTTTTGGCAGTCGAAGAAATCACAGCTCCATCATGGGCCCAGCCCATCCTCCGTTTCATGGTAAATGGAGAGCTACCGACTGACGAGATCTCGGCAAGACAAGTCCAACACCGAGCCGGAGCTTACACAATAATGAACCAAGAGCTAGTCAGGTGCAGTGCTACCGGAGTCTTCCAGCGCTGCGTCGAGCCAGAGAAAGGCATAGCAATCCTCGAAGACATCCACCAAGGTGAATGCGGCCACCATGCCGCCTCCAGGGCGCTCGTCGCCAAAGCATTCCGCCATGGATTCTTCTGGCCGACTGCTTTGGAGGATGCCAAGGAACTAGTCAAACACTGCAAAGGGTGCCAAGTCTTCGGCTCCAAGCAACACTACCGGCTTCGGCACTTAAGACCATCCCCGTCACTTGGCCCTTTGCCGTCTGGGGGCTGGACATGGTCGGCCCATTCAAGACGGCGCGCGGCGGCATGACACATTTGCTTGTCGCCGTGGACAAATTTACCAAGTGGATTGAAGCAAAGCCGATCAAGAAACTGAATGGGCCGACTGCCGTAACATTCATTGCGGATATTACAACTCGATATGGCGTGCCACACAGCATCATCACCGACAACAACACAAATTTTGCTAAGGGAGCACTGGCACGTTTCTGCGCGACATAGGGCATCCGACTGGACTTAGCGTCTGTTGCCCACCCGCAGTCAAACGACCAAGTCAAGCGAGCAAACGACCTCGTCCTCTCCGGCATCAAGCCCCGACTGGTCGTGCTGCTAGAGCGTTCGGCCGGCTGCTGGCTCGACGAGCTGCCGGCCGTCCTCTGGAGTCTGCGCACTACCCCAAACAAGTCAATCGGCTTCACCCCTTTCTTCCTTGTATATGGTGCCGAGGCTGTTATCCCTACTGACATCGAATTCGACTCACCTCGGGTCACCATGTACACGGAGGCGGAAGCTAAAGAAGCAAGAGAAGACGACGTCGACTTGCTGGAAGAAAGCCGACTGTTAGCTCTCAGCCGGTCCGCCATCTACCAGCAAGGTCTGCGCCGTTACCACAGCCGAAGGGTGAAGCCAAGATCCTTCCAAGAGGGAGACCTTGTGCTCCGGCTGATACAACGAATAGCCGGCCAGCACAAGCTCACAGCACGTTGGGAAGGCCCCTTCGTCATCAGGCGGGCTATGGGAAACGACTCCTATTACTTAATCGATGCACAGAAGCCGAAGGCACGCAAGAGAGACGACTCCGGCAAGGAGTCGAAGCGCCCATGGAACGCTAATCTTCTTCGAAGATTTTACAGTTGAAATGCAGTATGTATCACGCTACCTTTTGTATTAAGTATCAGACAACGCCCCCCCCCCCGAGGAGTTCTCGGGGACTACCCTATTTTATCTATGTATGTCGGGTATCATACCCATGGTTGCCCTACCACATTTATTTTCTCCATACGGCACCGGGTCCGACTAGTCGGCCCGGGGACTCGCCGCCTTGAGTTATGTCCAAGTTCTACCTGCAGTCAGACAAGTAATGTGCCGACAACCAAGCCCTCTCTCGCAAAAGGCACAACTCAAAGAATCGACTGCCGACTAGCGAGAGTTGAAGGCGGAAAGGATGCCCACATGAAAAATGGCTAAGGACTAATGAATTTACATAACACAAGCCGGCTTCCCCCTCGCCAACCGGCTGTTGAAGCAGCCGGCTGGCCGGCTTCCTTTCCTACTCTGCTACAATCTAAGAAAGCTTGAGTACTTGCCTTCCTAGACGGCTGAACTCCTTACCCGGCCACAGACTGCAGAGCAACTATTCGGCTGGGAAGGCGGCACCCAAAGGAAGGCGACAAAGGAAAAAAGTCGAGAGATAAAAAGCAAGTAGGAATGGAAGCCAAGCTCATGATAATAATATTTACACAAAAGGCCTTTGAGAGGCCGACATTCAACGAAGTTTGAATACACCCCCAGTGGGTGGAATTGCGTAAAGATAACAAATCTGTTCAAAGAGTGTCGAGCAGGAAAATAAAAACAGTGAATCAAGCCAAGGGAGCGCCCGGGGTGTCAAGAAGATTGGTTGAGGCGACGATGTCGGCTGGAGGAGTGGCCGGCTGGCGAGTCTCGGCCTGGTCATCATCGGCAGCAGGCGGGGCATTCACGTGTGCCTCGTTGCTGGAGGCACGGTCAGGCTAAGGCTGGCTGGCTGCTCCAACATCCGGCACAACGCCTTCTCCGTCTTCCTCGTCCTCCTCCTCCTCGCCCTCGTCGCTGGAGTCAATCTCCTCCGCCGAGTCTTCACCGTCGGCCGGGTTCAGCCCGAACCATTCTTCTGGCTGCGCGACGCCGTCCTCGTTCACCTCAGGAGCAAAGGCGTTGGTGTCGGTGAAGTCGGCGATTGCCGAGGCGCGCTGGATAATAGCCGGCCGCACCGCCTCCAGCTCCTCGTCAGCCTCCTGCCGCCAGGTGCGCAGTTGGTCCAAGTTCAGCCCAGGGTACCAAGCCTGGACGAACTCTAGCGCCCGGCGGGCGCCAGATCGAGCTGCTGAGGCCTTCCAGGCCTCAAGGCGGCCAACGGCTACCTCCAGCCAGTCGGCAGTATGACTGGGGTGCGAGGAATTACTTCGCCAGGCCAGAGGGCGGCCAGCACCTGTGCTCCGGCGCGCTGAAGCCGGCGGAGCATGCGGTAGGCCGGCTGAAGGCGGGCCAGGATCGCCAGAAGCTGCTCCTCAAGCGACCGGTTGGAACCCAGCGCGATCTCAACCCCAGCCTACCGCCGGGCCTCGCGATGAGCTTCGACTTCGATGGCTTAGTTGGCGGCGACAGAATAGCCAGGAAAGTACTCTTCACAAAGAAGAAAGAAACAGAGCAAGTCAAGAGATAAACTGGCCTACAAGGAACAAGCAAAGTGAAGAAGAAGGAGGCCTACCGTCAACCAAATCCTCGACTCGACCGTAGCCTTCGCTCAGAGCTTGCCTTGCCTCGGCCCAGCTCGCCGCCTCGGTCTCGTATTCGGCTTTGAGGGCGGCCTCACTGTCCTGCGCCACCTTCAGGGCCACCCTGTGGCTTTCCTCCTGGTCTGCCAGTCTCTTGGCCAGGCGGTCACGCTCCAGAGCCAGAGCACTGAGCTCGCCCTCCATGCTGCGAAGGGCGGTCTGGGCCACACCCAGTTGTTGCCTCAAGTCGGCATTGGCTCCTGCCAATATGAAAAGAAGAAGTTAAGAAAGAAGTCGGCAAGAAAGATCCGACCCGACTGCTCAGCAGTCGGCCCGAATCTCGGGGACTACACCCAGTGGGTGCGCTGACGCGCCCCCACATGAGACAAAGAGACAAAGACACTCACACCGGCTCTCCGTCAGATCGGCGGTCCTTTGATTTGCCTCCTGGACCTGGGAGTTGAAGGTAGCAGCGTGGAGGTTGTGATAATTCTGCAAAGGCAAAAGAAAATCAGTAAGGCAAAGTCTTCGAAGAAGTTCCAAGCCGCCTGCTCAGCAGCCGACTCGGAACTCGGGGACTACACCCGGTGGGTGCGCTGACGCGCCCCCACGGAAAAAATCATGAGCAAGAAAACTCACCCGAACGACCGCCCGGGTCGCAAAAAACTCTTGGGTACATTGCTGCAGCGCGGTGGCTTGAGCCTGAAGCCGGCTGCGAACATCTTGCGCCACCAAGTTCAGCGCAGCCGTCCCACCGCCCAGCGTCCACCCCGGCGAGCTAGCTGTGGCCGACTCTAGATCATGCGACAACGAGCTGGAGCCGGCCGCCCTCTGCGGATCCGGCTCTGAAGCTGCCCTCCCCACACGCCGGCGAGTCGGCGACAGGACCACAAGATCCACCATTGCAGTCGGCTCTCCTCCCGCCGGCTGCTTAGGCGGCACCTCGGGCTGGCCGCCTTGGCCAGTCCCGGCCGACCGAGGCGGCACCACTTCTCCCTCCGGGATGACTACGTCGCCCCCCTCCCTCTCCATCGCCGATGGGTCACAGCCGATTTCCTCCGTCGGGGGCACCGGGACGCCCGGGAGCGCGGAGCGGAGGGGGATGACAAGTTACGGAGGCTGGACATGCAGGGCCTCCGCCGCCCTCTCTGCGGCCTCAGCTTTCGCCCGAGCCCTGGCTGCGGCGTCTGAGTGCGGCTCGGCCGACTCCGCCGTCGTCTCCTGGGCCGACTTGGCGGCAGCTGCCCTTCGCTCCTCCGCCTCCCGCTCCTCCCACGCCTCCCGCGCGTTCCGCTCCGTCGCCGCCTGAAGCTCGGCGCGGGTGTCTATGCGATGGGAGCCCGCAGATCCTCCCGCTCCGCGGACTATGGAGGCGACGGTAGTCCGCTCAAGAGAAAGCGGGGCCCTGGTTGACAAAACGGAGAAAGGGGCTTAGAAGAACATCGACTAAAGAAAGGAAGAAAAAGTGCGTAAGGGCCAAAACTTACGCCGAGACCGCCTGCGGCTGCTTCACCACTTTGCGGAAGCGGGCCGCCTTCGCGGCCGCCTCGTTCCGCTTGGTCGCCGCCGCGGATCCCTTGGGCTTCTTTGGCCGGCCTCCGACGAGAGTCGGTGCCGCTCGGCGCTTCTGTGGGCCGCCTCGCACGGTCGGCCCGCCGGATGGGCCGGCGCCTTGGGGATCGGTAGCCGGCTGGCGGCGCAGAATGGGATCGGCCTCGTCATCGTCGGGCCAGTCGTCAAAGCCGGCAGTGAAGCCGGAGCCGCCTGTCTCGCCGCCGCCCCCCGCAGCGTCGTCGTCCAGGGCGGCCGCCCCCAAGTCGGCGTCCTCGAGGTCGTCCGCCTCGCGGTCGGGGGCGAACTCGCACTCCGGCCCCGCGGTCCCAGCCGAAGGATGAATGAGAGGATTCTAATTAAAGACAAACCGACTGGTCAAGAGTCGGCCAGAAAAGAAAATTGGGCAACAAAGGAAGAAAGAAAATTTACCAAGGGTGGTGGATTGGCGCGAGAGTACGGTGCCTTGCCGTACTGCCAGTCCTCGGTGAGCTTGCAGTTGGCGATGTAGTTCACCATGTACGACACCTCTTCGTGAGGCATCTCCCTGGTGCTGAGCTGGCTCGGGTCGAAGCGGCCGCACATCTGACAGATCAGATGAGGGCGGCCCTGAAGCGGGAGAACCCGGCGCTCGATGAAGGCGGCGATCAAGTCGGGCCCGGTCAGGCGCTCCGACTGGACCAGCACCCGAAGTCGGGCGACGGCACCAGCTCCAGCCGGCGTTAGCGACCTGGCCCGGTAGGACCATGAAGCCGGCCTCGCAGCCGGCGGGCCGGCCACGTAAGCCGGCAAATTGACATACGCCATTCGGGGCAACGTTCTTCACGTAAAAGTAAGAACGTTGCCAGAGCTTCACCGATTGGATCAGCGTGATAGGAGGGAAGGGGTTGTCGGCGGTGGACCTCCTTATGGCGATGAAGGCGCCACACGGAGCCGGCACGCTTGGATTGGAAGAGCTCCCCCCAGAGCTCGATGGTGGGGAGGATGCCGAGGAAACCCTCGCACAACAAGACGAAGGCCGACAGCAGCACCACCGTGTTGGGGGTGAGGTGGTGCGGCTGAAGCTGGTAGAAATCAAGAAATGCGCGGAAGAAGCCGCTCGCGGGGAGGCCGATGCCGCGCAGGCAGTGCGAGTAGAAGATTACTCGCTCGCCTTCCTCCGGCGCCGGTGAAACCTCCCTCGCTAGCGCAAGACGGATTCGCACAAGATGCTCGCCGGGCAGCCGCCGCGTCTTGCGGAGGAAATCGATGTGGTCATCACGGACGGTGGAGCCGTCCCAAGAGCTTGACATCGGAGCCATGACGGCAAGCGTGGCGGAGGAGAGCGCTCAGCGCGGAGGTAGCAGGCCTGCGGCACGCTGGGAAGAGGGAAAGAATGGCGGAGCGGGAGCACGGCGAAGGGCTACCGTGGCGAGGAAGGAAAGGGAGGAGGCGAGGACGAGCATGCGAACAACTGCTACTCCTGCTACTCCCCTCCCCGCCCCTACTTATAGCCTCGCGCAACGAAGCCGAGGAGGCAAGGCTCGCGGGGGGGGGGGGGGGGGCTAACTGCGCCCACTCCCCCACGACACGCGATTATCGCGCCTTGATGGCGAGTGGGAACCGCCGCCGAAAGAAGTGCGGTCGGTTTCAGGCCACAAAAGATCCGCGCACGGGCCGAGGCGCGGAAGTGCTGGGCCCTGGCCTGCAGCGGCGTCCCATCGCGCGCGTCGGCTGGCAGGCCCTCCCAGCCGAAGGGAGCCATGCGGCGTGTGGATGGCGGGCGGTCAACCCGCCGCTTGGCTGGCGCACCAGCTGTTTTCCCGCCTTTGGAATTTGGGAAAGCTTCGCCGAGAAGGCACGCGCAAGGAAGGCCGGCTCCTAGCTGCCGACTCTTCGGGATAGGAAGCTGGCCGAGCTTCTCATTCCCCCCTTCAGCTGCGAAGCCCAACCAGCTTGGGGACTATTGTCGGAGTAAATGACCATGAGTAGCCTAACCGGCTCCCTTTGGCCCTCAGAAAAAACAATGGGCCGACGGAGCCTTGAGGCGCCCAAGACACGGGGCCGCCTTTTTTCGGCCGGCTCTCGCCTAGGCCGACTAGCGGAAGGCGGCCCGGCCGTAAACAATCTTCAGGGGACGCCACAACAGGGCTGACTCCAAGAAAGCCGGCCCATGAAGGGCCGGCTCCAAGAAAGCCGGCCCATGAAGGACCGGCTCCAAGAAAGCCGGCCCATGGCAGGCGGCCATGGGCCGCACCCTATAGTCAACCCCCCATAACAGTGGTGAGACGGGGCGTGGCTACAGTGGACCCTGCCACCCTCGAATCTCGGAACAAGCATGGCTACAGTATGCCGTACAGGGCGGACATCTCCTGTCCGGCGAGGCACTGTTACCATGCGAACCATGACGCCATCCACGACGGGCCGCTGGTACGGCCCAGATGCGGTGGGCCCCTTCGGTCAGAGAGACATCCGAAGGCGGCCTGGCCTCCCCTAGCCGGCCTAAGGCCAGGCCGGCTTCCTGCAGCCGGCTTGCCCTCCTCCTCGGGGCGCGTGCACCATCAAGCGGACAAGACGAGGTAAGGCTACAGTGAGCGCCCGCAAGGCGGCGGCACTGTAGCCATGCTTACCTTGACAAAGCCCTCGTCATCAGAGGCGAGGCGACAGCAACCAGCCTCCGACAAGACCCCCCAAGCGGTGGAGCCGGTAGATGGCGGGACCCACCGGTCGGCGGGCCCAAGAAGCCGGAGGACGTAGACGCTGACAGCCTGGGCCCACGCCCAGGCCGGATTACCATTGTACCCCCGGGGGGTAGGCCTATATAAACCCCCCGGGAAACCCATGCAAAGGGTTGATCTCAGAGAGTTTTAGACACTACCATAGGGAGAGGAGAGAGCTAGCCTTGCCCTTCTTCCTCCTTCCACCGAACAGCTCAAGTAGCCTCTTGTAGCTTCTTATCGATCTAGTGATCATGCGGAGACCCCGCAAAGCAGGAGTAGGGGTATTATCTCCACGGAGAGCCCCCAACCTGGGTAAGATCCGTCGGCGTGCATGTCTTCGCCTTATCCCGTTTCCAGGCACCGGCGATGTCTTACTGGCTCACACAATGATAAGCCATCCGTTGGCATATGTCGCACCTACCACCCGACACACTTTAAAAAAAAAACCTCAGCTGCTGACACGTGGAAGCCTTTTGGTCCTAGTTCATGTCACCAACCGGGACCAAAGGCCCCCTTGCCTGGGCTGCTCGCAGTGGCCACGTGGAGGCCCATCTGTCCCGGTTCATGTTAGAACCGGGACTAAAGGGTGGAGGCATTAGTCACGACCCTTTAGTCCCGGTTCAAGAACCGGGACTAAAGGCCCTTACGAACCGGGACTGATGCCCCCTTTTCTACTAGTGTGATTGAAGATGAATAGGTCAGAAGTTTTTTCGCAAAAAAGTCAAAAAACTACATTTCCTCCTCCTCTGTTAACCTTTTTTTGCGAATACCTCCTCTCCTCTGTCATCTCCTTCCTTCAAAAAAAAGTGGCTAGGGTTTTCATGTAACAGTTGTCGCCGCTGCCAGTTCCTTTCACTTCCGGGTGCCTTCCGACGCTGACAAGGTGGACGAACCCTGGTTTGGGGTTGGTTGTGTTGGGTTGCCATATAGCTTTAGTGGGGGGGGGGGGGGGGGGGGTGATTGGCGTTGTCTAGCTATAGCGCTTCATCTCCGGGATGGCACACAGATCTTCAGTTTGTTGTTGTTGGCTTCTTGCTCCGAATCACGATTGTTTGGTTGTTGCTCCGAGGGTGTTTTGGAGATCTAATGGCGACATCGAGTTTTGCTCATCACGTGCAGTTGCCGAGTGAAAGAGGAAGGCTGCGTCAATATACCAAGGATCCGTGTTTTTTTACCTTTTGAAAATAACAATCGGTGTTTACTTTTTTACTTTGGTAATAAGGATATTCTTGTAAGAGTTGACTGCGTGCATGCTTAGCTTCAGGTGTAGGACGGATGCATCGACGGCCACAGAACAGCGACTACCTACCTACTCACCCGCTGCAGAAGAGCTTACTTCACACGTGGTCATGGCTCGCTCGCTAGCAGGTCTAGGTTTTTTTTTTGAAACAGCATGTCCAAGTAAATGGGAGAATATATGGTACTACCGAGACCCAGATGCTACCATGACACGTACTCCTGGCCGTTGGATTCTCAGATAGGATGCTTCTGTGCATTTTTCTATCAACAAGATTAGACATGCTACTCCTAGTTTAGTTAATTAATTAAAATATACGTCGGTCTATCATTTACTCCTACTAGATAGCTTATCATTTTCTTTGATGCCGGGATCGATACTCCATGCTTCTCAAGGAAAATGTGCCATTAGTAGTTTGATTATCTGCTATTGCATGCCTTCCCTTTGGCTGGGGTTTCCGGTAAGAGTTTTGAAACCAAATCTGGAAACTCTGTCGCCCACTTTTTCTTTCCCACGGCACTCTATTTTAGATGTATATAATCATGTATGACTGGGTTCACCAAATGGTGGGTATGAAAAATCTAGTGGTTTTGCTTCATTAGTCTAAAGAGGTTTCATCAGATCAATGGCCGGATTTTTGGTTTTTTCTGACAATTTCATGGTTGTTTTTATTTAACCATTTTGATGATGTATGACCATGATCTATTTGGGTACACTTATGAAGATCCACTAGTGGCTGGGGCGCCACCTATGTGGTAATGTGCGCACTAATCACTACTAGAAAAAGGGCTATAGATGAGATTGACACTAATGGCGCACCAGACAAGCGGTGCGCCATTAGTATATACTAATGACGCACCACCTTCTGATACGCCATTAGAGTTGAAACTACTAATGGCGCACCTGGCCCAAGGTGCGCCATTAGTATCAATTTTTTTTAACTAGTGCGCCTGTCCAAACATACTAATGGCGCATCCAGACTCAGTGCGCCATTACTAGTTCTAACTAGTAATGGCGCACCTGTCGGAAAGTGCGCCACTAATGTTTTTTTATTATATTTTTTATTCCTTTTTTTTTGCAAAACTACTAATGGCGCACTGTTTCACCGTGCGCCATTACTAGTTTAAACTAGTAATGGCGCACTGTGGAATAATGCGCCATTAGTATTTTTTTTTTTGCAAAACTACTATTGGCGCACCACCAGAAGGTGTGCCATTAGTAACCTGGATTACTAATGGCGCATTCAGAGTTGGTGCGCCATTAGTAAGTGGGCAGCAACAAGATATTTTGGACAGCCTCTCCTACCCACACTCACTTTCTCCCCACTTTATTCTCTCCACCTCCTCCTTGTCTCGGGTGCCTCCTCTTTTTCACCTCATTTCCACCATAGATTCATTCAAATTAAGTGGTTAAATTACCTTATTTTGATAGGTAAGTAAGGGGGGAAGCTATATTTATGTTGTTCTCCCTACAACAATGTGCACATGCACTTTTTATGGCCTAGCTAGATCTATGTATGTTCGTGGTGTTGCATATCTTTGTGGTGTTGCATATGTGTTTGTGTTTGGAGGTGTACCGGTATTTGAAATACGATAGTTGCCAATATTTTGCCGGAATGTTGATTCATTTCCGTTTCGGCGAGAATTTTGGCATTAAGCATTCTTTTTGGTCCTATTTTTAGGGAAAGTCATGCCAAATTTTTTCTTGGTTCTAAAATATCATTTTGCTCTACCCCGCAGGCGACCATGGTCCATACGATGACCGAAGGCATCGTGAATAGGTTTTTGAGGTCCGCGAAGGCCGAGATGCTTCAAAAGAACGAGACGGAGATAAGATGTCCGTGTCGAAGATGCAAGCTGAAGAGCCTTATTGCGGACCCGGATTCCGGGCAGGTGCGGGACCACCTGCTCTTGCGTGGTTTCATGGATGGCTATCGGTGGCAAGGTGATGAAGATGACTACGAAGTCGTCCATGGGGGCCGGGCAAGAAATGAGGAAGGGCAGCAAGACAACCACCGCAGCTCGGGCGGGCGAGAAGACGAAGAATCCCCAGGAGATGATCACGACGGTGATGCTGTACACAGTCATCATGTAGAAGATGCAGGACATGATGATGAGGAAGATGCCGGAGCAGACGACGGGCATGATCATGAAGATGATGATGCCGGCGGAGCAGACGACGCTGGACCATCGATGGGATGGGTGCAGGATCCTCATATTCAAGAGCTGCTTCTCAAGCAGACAGATAACGCAAGAGCTGCCGCCCGAGAGAAAGCCAAGATGGATCAACTTGAGTTAGACGCGGTTACTCCATTGTATGAAGGATGCAGGCCCGAGGATACCCGCCTGAAAGTAACGCTCATGGCTCTGGACATGAAGGTAAAACACAAAATGACCGACGCATGCTTCGACGAGAACATGTCATTCTGGCACGAACGTCTTCCCAAGGGGAACAAGTGCCCGACCAGTTTGGAGGAGGCGAAGAAAATCATGTGTCCTCTCGATTTACCGCACGTGAAATACCATGTGTGCATGAACAATTGCATCATTTATCGGGACGAGTACGCGGAGTCTACCATATGTCCGGTGTGCGGCGTCACTCGATACAAGAAGAGGAAGAAAGCTCCTCGAAAAGTGGTGTGATACTTTCCGATCACTCCTCGTCTGCAGCGGTGCTTCGCGGACCCTAAGGTAGCAAAGCTCCTGCGTTGGCACGCGGATAGGGAGGAGAAGAAGCAAGAAGATGACGCAAATGATCCGGAGATAGATAAAAAAGACAAGATGCTGAGTCACCCTAAGGATGCGAGCCAGTGGCAAGCGTTGAACTTCGAAGACCTACAATTTGGGAACGATCCAAGGAACATCGTGCTGGGCGCGAGCACCGATGGAGTCAATCCGTTTGACAGCCAGAGAAGCACACATAGCACCTGGCCTGTGTTTGTGTGGATGTACAACCTTCCCCCCTGGTTGTGCATGAAGAGGAAGTACATTCACATGAGTATGCTAATTGAAGGACCGAAACAACCAGGGAACGACATCAATCTGTATCTGGGGCTGCTGAAAGAGGAGCTTGACACGCTGTGGAAAACGCCAGCCAATACGTGGGACGCCGCAGAGAAAGAATATTTCCCTATGAGAGCCGCACAGCTCACGACGGTGCACGACTATCTCGGTTACGGATATCTCGCGGGGCAGGTAGTCCACGGATTTTCTGGATGCGTAAGGTGCATGGATGACACAACGTATCGCCAGCTAGATAGAGATCCTGGGTCTTCGAAAACCGTGTTCATGGGACATCGAAGGTGGCTTCGCGATGATGACCCGTGGAGGAAACGCAAGGATCTGTTCGATGGTGAAACCGAACCCCGAAAACGCCCGTGTACGAGGAGCGGCGAGGAAATAGACAAGCTGTTGAAAAATTGGAAAGTCTGCCCACTGCCGGGAAAGAAGCAAAAGGTGCCAGAGCCGGGAAAGAAGCGAAAGGCGCCAGAGCCGCTGCTGAAGGTATGGAAAACGAGGTCTGTTTTCTGGGACTTGCCGTACTGGAAGATCCACCGTGTGCCTCACAGCCTTGATGTCATGCATATCACGAAGAACGTGTGCGAGAGTCTGCTTGGTACCTTGCTCAACATGCCAGAGAGGACCAAAGATGGGCCGAAAGCAAGGGCAGACTTGAAATCAATGGGCATCAGGCAGGAGCTTCATGCTAATGATGATGATGATGAGGCGAAGCAGGACACAAAAAGTCGTCGCAAAGGCAAAAAGGCCAAGAAGACCGGAAATGACTACCCTCCCGCGTGCTTCACTCTAAGTCAGGAGGAGATCGAGCAGTTTTTCACCTACCTCCTAGGAGTAAAACTTCCTTACGGTTATGCGGGGAAGATAAGCAGATACCTAGACCCAGCGAAGCAGAAGTTCAGCGGGATGAAGTCTCACGACTGTCACGTGCTGACGACGCAGATACTTCCAGTTGCAATCCATGGGATCATGGACGCGCACGTCCGTGAAACGCTATTTGGCCTATGCAACTTTTTCGACGTCATCTCTCGGAAGTCGATTGGCGTGAGGCAACTCAGAAGGCTATAGGAAGAGATCGTGGTGATACTATGCGAGCTTGAGATGTACTTCCCGCCCGCATTCTTCGACGTTATGGTGCATCTGCTGGTCCATATCATGGAGGATATCATCCAACTCGGGTCGACGTTCCTGCACAGCATGATGCCGTTCGAAAGGATGAATGGTGTCATCAAAGGATACGTTCGGAACATGTCACGTCCAGAGGGAAGTATAGCCAGGGCCTTTCTGACCGAAGAGTGCATCTTCTACTGCACGAATTATCTAGGCATCGAGAACCCCGTTGGTCTGCCCGTCAACAGGCACCTCGGCAGGCTCGCTGGATGGGGTCACTGTGAGGGTCGCCGCGAAATGCATGTCGACTTCGAGGGTCGACTCGCCGACTTTGAAAGAGCAAACCTAGTTGCGCTACAACACAGTGGTCGACCCTTGGGTGGTAGAGCACAAAACCTTTATTGAGAAGACGTACAATGACCGAGGCCAACAGAGGCGGACGGAGATATACTCAAAGAGCACAACTCATGTTTCACGCGTTGGTTCAAGCAGAAGCTTCTGTCGTACCCTTTACATGAAGATTCTTCCGCGGAAGAACAACTCATATTCGCCTTGTCACAGGGCGCCGAGCACAACCTGATGACCTATGAGGCGTATGATATTCTACACCGAGGACAAGGACATGAAGAGCGATGGTTATCAGAACTCCGGGGTAACGATGGAATCCTACACCGGTAAGGACAAGGACAGATACTACGGAAGGATCAAGGAGATCTGGGAGCTGAGCTACGCTGGAGAGAAGGTGCCGATGTTCCGTGTCAGATGGGCCAAGAGTGTCCTAAAAGAAGACCGATATTTCACCACCATGGTTATACCCGAAGCCAAATCCAAGACCGCGGGCGCAAACGTCACCGCAAAAAATGAGCCATGGGTACTGGATTCTCAAGTGGACCAATGCTTCTTCATTACCGATCCGCCAAAGCCCAGTCGTGTTGTCGTGAGGAGAGGCAAAAGGAAGATCATCGAAATGGATGGAGTAGCCAATGAGCAAGACTTCGACAAGTACGACGACCCGAGGATCGAACATGACGACGATGATGAAGTAGCAGCATACACCACAAGAAGAAGCAGGACCACCCTACCTAAAGGACGTCCGTTCCACAGAAGAACTCCATTTGCGAAAAAGAAGGGCAAGAAGATTGTGAACAGATAGCTAGCTAAGATCGATTGTATTTAAATCGTAGCCTTCATTTCTCGATTGTATTTCATGGGCACTTTTTGAACTATCATAAATATTTTTAAATTTCATGGACACTCGATCTCGATCCCCCTCCATCTCGATCGCTATCCCACCTCGCCAGATCCGGTCCCCCTCGCCGCCGAGCACCCCCCGGTCCACCGGCCCCTGCCGCCGACCCCCCGCACCCTCGATTCCCCTACTCAACCGCCGCCGCCGACCCGCCGCACCCCCCGCACCCTCCCCCGCTCCACCGGCATTACTGTTTGATGATATTTTTTAAAAAAATATTACTATCTTATAGAAAATATATTACTGTTATGATTTAAACAAGTTTGAACATATTTAAACACAAATAAGTATCAAACAGCATTTTAAATGCATAAAAAAATTGTGGAGCCTGGGAATCGAACCCAGGACCTCTTGCTGTGAGAACTGGCTGCTGACCAGTCGAGCTAGTAGAGGGAACTTGATGTGGATCAGGTCAGGTGGAAGATAACCTGTTGGCTCGAGCAGAAATCAAAAAAAAATACTAATGGCGCAACAGGGCAAGGTGCGCCATTAGTGTGGATGTACTTATGGCGCACCGAGGGGTGGTGCGCCATTAGTATTGTGCCTCCCCCATCCATATTTCCTCCCCGGCCCAAACCTATCCCCTCTCTCTCCCTCGCCCTCGCCCTCGATCCACTTCCCCTCTCCTCTCCCGACGCCGCTGCCCCGCCGCCTCGACGCCGCCCCGACGCCGCCTCGACGCCGCCTCGACGCCGCCCCGTCGTCCTCGTCTCCGCCCCGACGCCGCGACGCCGCCCTCTCCTCCCCCGATGCCGCCGCCCCGCCGCCCCGTCGTCCTCGTCTCCTCGGCGCCGCTCTCCCCGTCGCCCCACCTCGTTGGACGCCATCGCCCCACCGCCCTCGTCGCTGGTGGCCCGGACGCCGCCCTGTCAACACCACCGTCGCTGGAGCACCACCACCACCCGGACCTCGTCGCCTCCCGGACCTCGTCGCACCACCACCACCTGGACCTCGTCGCCCCACCTCGTCGCCCCGTCCACACCACCGCCCCCGTGAGCTCCCCCTCCTCCTCTCCCCCTCTCCCCCTCGCTGTCAATTGTTCAAATGGCATAATTTACTTGCTGATAGATAGTATAAATCTGTTCATTGTGAAGAAATGTGTGACAGTTTCACTAACTTAATTTCATTCTGAAGAAATTTGCGCTTAGAATTTCTTTTTGTTACAATGCTGCTTGCTGAATGGAGTGATGGCATCAAATTGAAACATGGATAGAAAAAAATTGGCAACGCCGTATGCAGAAATGTAAATTGTTGCTTCTGTTCTGCGTATTTATATTATGCTAGAATAACTGATTTGTGGTGACAGTGCTGCCTGCTGTATGGAATAATGACATTATACCGAAATATGGATAGTATAATTTGGCAGTGCCATATGCATTTTCATATTATCATGCGAGAATAACTGGTTTGAGGCTATTTTGTTTGTGTGATCACATTGTGGTGCCTGGCATATTTGCCACAACACTTTGTAGCCGGAAAATATGCTTGTCATATATATGCCTTTCATTCAGCTATTAGTTGGTGATCCTATTTCGCTTGCTGTACTTACCATATGGTCTTCATTTGTCTTTGAACCTACTTTGCATCTGTATCATGCACTAAGTTTCTGATTTTAGTGTTTTCAGTCTATTTTTCTATTTCTGCTTTAACATAACGGAATAACTAATGGTGGCTGCCTAATGATGACAGACTAAGTTTCTGATTTATTTTCTTATAGAAGTGTAGATTCATTGGTAGCAATTGTTTTCAGTGTCTCATGTTGCTTGTAGTGGTTTGTCCAAAATGTTGAATGATACTGCTTGGAGATGCATATATTGTTTCACCTCTTCACATGCCAATGTATTTTCCATGTTGTGATGGAGGCCTTTTGTGCCTTGTCCACCCGAGAGGCCCTTGAGTTTGCTGGAATGTCGATTAACTTCCGTTCCAGCAAATTCGGGTACTCCATATGTCCTATTTTCAGCAAAGGTCATGCTAAAATTTTCCGTGAATTTTAGCATGACTTTGCTAAAAATAGGACATATGGGGTACTTGTGACTAATGCATGGGTTGGGGTACTTGTGACTAATGATGAAAGCTTAGGCTTTTAGGGTGCCTCGGCGTCGAAAAACCCTCAATGATAAAAGCTTAGCTTTTAGGATGCCTCGGTGTCGACAAACCCTAAATGATGAGACCATGATCTTGTTCCTTGACAATAACCAACTTTGTTCCTATTTAGAGAGAAACATGGCCAACAACGATGAGGCCGGGGGTTCGGGCGGCAAGGCATTCTGGAAGCTGTCCCAGGAGATGGAGGAACAACCTCACTTGTATGAGGACGCCGCCTTCCCCACCGATCCTGAGACCACTGATGGTACCCCCGAGGATGACCCCACTGATGCCACCACTGATGGTGCCGCCGAGGATGCCACCACTGATGATGGCGGCGCACGCACAGATGGCAGCCAACCGAAGAGGCAACGGAAGGACCGGCGCCCGACCGTGCTCCGCACCCTCAAGGAGGAAGTTACTGAAGTGGACTCCGACGGGAATCCAACGGCGCCCGAACGAATAGTCAAGGGGTACTCGCTTTAGCTCGGGTGCATTCTCCGGAGCACCGTCCCGATCAACATCGAGAACCTGAGGCATCCTGACCGAGGGAATTTGCGCAACCTCCTCTTCACGAAGCTGCACGAATGATACAAGTTCCCCGCTGAATTTGAAAACACAAGCCTCAAAGGGAATAAAGTGAACAATGCTGCCCTCACGAAGATGAGCAAGGCCCTGTCTACTTGGAAAAGCAATGTGAAGAGAATGATCGAGAAAGGTGAGATTTATAAGAAGATCAAGGAGAAAAATCCTTCGATCACCGAAGATGACTACAACGACTTCAAGATCAATTGCTCGAGCACCGCAAACTCCGAATCAAGTCAGTGAGGGAAAGAAATGCGGGAGTTGAACTTAGGGGAACACAAACTCGGTCCCGGCGGTTACAGAGTGGCGGAGCCTATATGGGACAAGGAGGACGCGGAGCGTGCCGAGCAAGGCCTACCGCCCCGCTTAGAGAAATACAGCGGTAACAAGCAGACCAGGAACTATGTCAGGGCCCGGTACAAGGAGGACCCGATAACAAAGGAGGTTACCATGGATCCGAAGACCAGGGCGCTTGAGCTTGTTCTGGTAAGGAATACACCCCCGCGTAATTAGCTCCATATGGTTGCATTCTAATTAATGAAGCCAAATTTCTAAATGGTTCACATTCCTTCCGCAGGTGACTGAAAGCAATAGCGCAGGGTCGACTAAGAGCAACCCTTGGAACACCACTCTAAATAGGGCGTTGAATGTAATGAAGAACAAGGATAAGCTCAGTAAGCCGACGTCAGCTGGTCGTGTGGCCGGCAAAGGCTTGTCCACAAAATGGGGGTCATACTATACCGCTGGTGTGCCGATAAAGAAAAAGACCAGCTCGAAAAGCCAGGCGCGCGAGGTTCAAGAACTCAAGGCACAGGTGGCGCAGATTCTGGAGATTGTCCAAGAGCAAGTGCAACAACAACTCGGAGCGACGATCTCCGCCATTGTGCCTACCTTGATCGAGGGGTTGAGTGCGTGGATTGCGGGCGGCCAACAGGGTCCGCCCCCGATTCCTAGCTTCACGGCCAGCAACTCGCAGAATGCGATGGCGGGGCCATTGGTGTCTCCGGCGGAGGCGGCATTGGTGTCTCCGACGCCGGCACGGGAGCTTAATGCACCCGGGTGTATGCCGGCCGGCACCTCTGCAGCAAGCGGCCCCTCCATCAACTGCACGCCCGCCGTTGGCGGTGCCTCGACATCGACTTGTAATGTGAAGACAAACTCGCTACTCGTGGTCTCGAGACTTGTAATATAATGTTCTATCTTTGTTCGGTCTTTTCAATTCGGAGACTAATATGATGAATTGTATTCAGAGACTAATATGATGAATTGTATTCAGAGACTAATCTTTTATTGTATTCGATGAATCTGTTGTTGATGTGTGCTGTCTATATTTTGTCTAATTATACGTGTTGTAACCTGTGCAAAAACAGAAAATAAAAAAATAAAAAAAACCTAACATTCATACTAATGGTGCATCACATCACAGTGCGCCATTAGTATGCCAAAGGATACTAATGGCGCATCATTAAACAGTGCACCATTAGTATGCCGAAGACTAATGGCGCATCTTGTTGTTGTGCGCCATTAGTATGCCAAAGCACCTCGGTATACATGGCCCCTGGGAGGCATACTAATGGCGCATTGTTGTATATACTAATGGCGCATCCGTGGTGCGCCATTAGTATACCAGATACTAATGGCGCACCAGTGGTGCGCCATTAGTAAAATATACTAATGGTGTGGCACTAATGGCGCACCAATGCGCCATTAATGGCCAAATTAGGTGCGCCATTAGTAGGCCTTTTTCTAGTAGTGAATCAAGCTGACACACTTATTAACGTGTTGACAATCCAAACGAGCAATAATGGATAAAAATATAGTATACAAAATAGAACTGCAGCAGAAGAGTGTTCATTCATAAAGCAAAGCAAGCAAGCAAAGTAGTTTCATAGATGCTAATAGATCTATATTAAATTATTAATAGAGGTGACAATCTTCCAAGTGGATAGTTCGATGACTGATCACAGAAACACATCCAACTGTTGAAGTCAAGGTTTAGCAGTCTCCAAAAGGTGGGCGATCTCCAAAAGAGGTAGAGTTCCTCGGATCATCACAACACAAGCATACCAAGTCTTAGTGAGAAGCTAAACACGATACATGGATCATATGTACAGGCAGTAGCTGGGGTCAACAGTGGTGCGTCAAGAGAGGATGCATAGTTGCATCACTAGCTCACTAAGCTGCTCCTATTGCCATTTAATCAATCAACCGGTCTACCATCGAGACAAACCTCACCACCGTGAAGTACTGGCATACTCAAGAGGAGGGCACCTCACCAGGAAGCCGAAACCTAGACATTAGCACAACAACGTTGGACCTTGTACTACCTGTACAATGAAAAGAACATTATGATTTTCCAAAGCAAGAGTTTCCAAGAATAGGAAAATAAATTTTACATCAATTTCCTCCCAGATTCTGAAGACCTCCCAAAATCAGAAGAAGAAATCAAGTAGATGTACCTAACACACACAGAGGATTGATAGATTGTGAATCGGTAGCTAACGTCTAACCATCTGGGAACACTGTCCCCCATGGTGTCCAGCCACCACCCTTCAGCAATTCATCAAATGGCAGCCGCTTTTTAAATGGTACCGTGTAAGTAAAATCGGCAATCCTGCAAACAAAATTGCAGAGACAACAAAAATCTTGGCAAACTCACATGCAATTTGTATTTGATGTTTAGTTAGTTTGCAAATTTAGAGCCTAATGACAGCAGTTTTTTTCTTTAGAAAAAAAGAATAACAACGACAGAGGCAAGGTCATACATGTGCGCATGAAGACTTGTCTTCGTAGCCTGATTTGGTCATGCGAGTATGACACTTGTGTGAGTTCCAAACTTCTTTCACTCCTCGACTCACCGTCATGAGTTGCAAACTTGTATTTACACTGATGTACTTTATGAAATAGGTACATATATACTCCCTCCGTCCTAAAATTCTTGTCTTAGATTTGTCTAAATACAGATGTATCAAGTCAGGTTTTAGTATTAGATACATCCGTATTTAGACTAATTTAAGACAAGAATTTTGAGACGGAGGGAGTACTACATGAGAGGTTAGCAAAATCATGTTTTGTTCATTTCCTATTTCAAACAAAAAATTGTAGTGATCCTCAGCCCCGTGAAGTTTCCTCAAAATAAGGGGAGAGTACACATTAAAATAGCTGCCAACTAAGGAATACACATAATACAAATGAGGAAGATATCAAGAAACAGTAACATTCCAAAATTTGGTAGGTTTTGCATTCATTTGTTCAAACTCATTCGTACTCCTGCTGTAAATTTTAGAAGCCAATTGCAAGACTACAAACTGTATATTAACTCCTCTCTAAACAATGTTTTTTTTTGCAGTTTGATCGTTAGTTTTCTTCAGGAAACAGTAGGGAACGATCTTGTTGGAAATATATTATGGTGAAATAGAACCATGTAAGCTATCTCCAGCTGGACCAAACATCTGCTATGTCAGATGTTGTTAGACCATATAAACATAAAAGGTAAACTGAACCAACTAATCAATATTCTGCAGTAACTACTAAATTCATGATTTGCAATCTAGTAATATTACTCCAGATCAGTAGTAAACTTACCTTCCTAATCAGTGTCACCTCTAAATCCACGACAATCACAGGTCACATCCTCTTTATTCCCACGAGGATCACAGCTAGCCAGTCTTGTCAGAGTGACTGTTGGTTTTATAGGGCTAGCTCGTAATCTCCCGATGAGCAGTACTTGCGTGCTAGTGCAAAGCTAGCACAGGCAGCTTAATTGATTCTGAACGTAGCCGCACGTACGTACACAGAGAACTAGAGCTAGCTTCAAGCAGCGATCAAGTTGACGGAAACTTGCGAACGAAACTGAACAGAGGCAAACTGATTTGGATGGCTAAAGGCCCGTATCGAGCCTTTGTATTTCTCTTCTTTTTGTTTTCTGATTTTTCTGGTTACAAGGAGCACCCCTGGGGTGCTTTTTATACACGTTCATAAGACTCTTTTTCCTAATCCTACGTGTACTGAGGCAACGTGGTTAACTTCTACATTCACCTCCTTAACCTTGTTGCTTGACTGGATCTCATGTACTCCGACTTTGTTCCTCATCTCGATGAACTTCTGTCGACCGAGGGACTTTGTGAGAATGTCGGCAAGCTGCTCCTTCGTGTTCACGTGCTGAACTTCGATCATCCCTTCCTCAATGCACTCCCGGATATGGTGGAACCGAGTATCTATGTTCTTGCTCCTCTCGTGATGAACCAGATTTTTGCACAATGAGATTGCAGCTTGGTTGTCAATCTTCAATGACACCTTCTGCACCTCCCGCTTTGCAAGATCAACTAGGAGTCTTCTCAGCCACACTGCTTGACAAGCCACCGTGCTTGCCGCTATGTATTCTGCCTCGCATGAAGACAGTGCAACCACCTTTTGCTTCTGAGAATTCCAGCTGATAGGATTTGGGCCAAGGTAGAATACCATGCCCGTTGTGCTTTTCCGGTCATCCACATCACCTGCCATGTCGCTATCTGAGTATCCACGAAGGATCAATCCTTCTTTTCCCTTTCGGTACATGCAGCCAAGATTAATAGTGCCTTTCACATAGCGCAAGATTTGCTTGACTGCGCTCATGAGTTCGATTGTCGGATTCTCCATGAAACGACTCACGATCCCGACTGAATAAGCCAAGTCAGGTCGGGTATGCACCAAATATCTTAGGCTGCCCACAACGCTTCGATACATTGTGGTGTCCACCGGTGGATTTGAGCTACGCTTGCTCAACTTGTGTTGTTGGTCCATTGGAGCATGTGTCTCGTAGCAATCTGTCATGCCACACTTGTCCAATAACTTGACCGCGTAAGCCGATTGACATAGGGAAATCTCTCCGGAGCTTTGCTTCACTTCGATGCCCAAGTAATAGCTGAGTAATTCCAGATCGCTCATGCTAAACTTCTTCTTCAGCTGCGCCTTGAAACACTCAATTTCTTGTGCGCTGTCTCCGGTGATAATCAGATCGTCGACATAAACTCCAACTAGCAGGTTTGAGCCTTTGGAGTTCTTTGTATAGAATTCGTACTCGATGGGACATCTCTTGAACCTGAGCGAGATCAAACTTCGGTCTAACTTTGCATTCCAAGTTCTTGGCGCTTGCTTCAATCCGTAAAGTGCCTTCTTGAGCTTGTAAACTTTCCCTTCTTCGCCTTTCTTCTCGTAGCCGAGGGGTTGTTTCACGTACACTTCTTCTTTGAGTTCGCCGTTGAGGAAAGCGGATTTCACATCCATATGATGAACCTTCCAATCCTCTTGTGCTGCCAAAGCTAGGAGCACTCTCACTGTCTCGATTCGAGCAACCGGTGCAAACACCTCCTCATAGTCAACTCCTTGACGTTGTACGTAGCCCTTTGCGACGAGTCTTGCCTTGTGCTTCACAATGGCACCCTTCGTGTCCTTCTTCAACTTGTAAACCCACTTCAAACCTATGGCCTTTTGGTTCGGAGGTCGGGTTACCAAAGTCCACGTGCCATTGCTCTCGATCGCCTTCATCTCCTCATCCATGGCATGCATCCAACTTGAACTTTTGCTCGCCTCTACTAAGTTCGCCGGCTCCTCAACTCCGAGTAAACACAAATCGGAGTACTCGAGTGTAACTGGCTTTGCGTACTTAGACTTTCTTGAGGGGCTTGTAGCGACGAGGCCCTGAAGAATTTGTTGTGGCTTGCGAAGGGGGCGACACAAATTGTGTCGGTGTTGATGCACTTGAGGAAGACCGTTGAGTCTCGGGCGTGGTAGATTCTGGGTCGTTGGCATCCTCGTCGTCGGCGTAGTCGTCGTGACCATGACCATCATCTTGATTGTCATCGTCACTATGCGCCTCATTGTCGAGATCTCCGCCCGTGTCGTGCAAATTGTTGTCGCTATCACCTTGCTACCCATGCGCGTCATCGTTGGTGTCGGCACCATGGTGATCACTGCCATTGCGGTCACCTTGGTTGGGTGTCTTGCCAACCACCTGGACATCCTCCCCTGCATCATCTTCAGTTGGAAATTCAACTGTGAATATGTTACCGTTTGGAGCATCGTCGGCTGCCGCGCTCCAATTCCACGCTTGGTTTTCTTCAAACACAACGTTGCGTGAAATCCGTAGACGCTTGGTCCGTGGATCGTAGAAGCGGTATGCCTTGGTGCCGGAACTCCTCTCGTATCTGATGAACACCATCTTGGTGTTGGGATCGGCAAGCTTTGAGAGATGCGGCTCCGCCGTCTTCACATGCGCCACGCACCCGAACGTCCGTAGATGAGACACATTCGGCTGACGTCCTTAATTGCTTCATACGGAGTCTTGCCGATCACCGCCTTCGTTGGAGCCCGGTTGAGAAGATAGACCGCCGTTGAGAAATCTTCTCCCCAAAAAATCCCCGGCAAGTTCTTGCTCTTGAGTAAACTTCTCGCCATGTCAACGACGGTTCGATTGCGCCTTTCAACAACCTTGTTTTGCTGCGGCATATAAGGTGCCGTGAGGAACCTCTTTATGCCAATATTCTCGCAGTAGTCGTTGAACTCGTTTGACGTAAACTCTCCGCCGCGATCTGTCCGTAGAGCGCGAACCTTCAACTTGTGTTCCATCTCTGTTGCAGCCTTCAGCTTCTTGAACGCTTCAAACGCCTCATATTTAGATCGTAGGAGAATGATCCACATGTATCTCGAGTAGTCATCTACCACAAGGAAGAAGTACTTCTTTCCTCCGTGAGTTGCTGGGGTGATAGGGCCACATAGATCACCATGGAGCAGCTCGAGTGCATCACTTGCACGATAGGTAGACTGAGCAGGGAATGGCCCGCGGTGCTGTTTTCCGACCAAGCACCCGTCACATACTCGATCAACATGGTCGACAAACGGCATCCCAGATACCATCTCCATCTTCGACATCTTCTTCAAGGCGTAGAAGTTAACGTGTCCAAATCTCTCCGGTTGAGATTAATCAAGGTTGAGGATATAGAGCCTGTTCCGCGCGCGATTCACACGCGCTAGCACATTTCGGAGGTTGTCGAAGATCGTCATCACTCCGTTCTCAATATCCACCTTGCATCCATTCTCATCAAGTTCCCCGACAGAGATGATGTTGTTGTGAAGCCGTGGGATGTAGTACACTCCGGTGAGTATGCGATGTTCTCCTGTGAGACCCTCGAAGAGGACAGAACCTTGCCCGCAAATCTCCACATTTGAACCATCACCGAACTTGACCGAGCCTTGAACATCATATTCTAGCTCGAGGAACTTCTCCTTGCACCCCGTCATGTGGTTACTGGCACCCATGTCGAGATACCACGACACGTTCTGGCTCCCGAATAACTTTGGTGTTACTTTTTTCTCATGAAGTAGCACCTTCCGGTTTGGTTCCACAACCGCCGTTTGGACGAGATCACAAACTTCGGCCATCAGAAGACCTGGACGTTCGTCTTCCTGCTTCGCCAAATTTGCCTTGATCTCCCGCTTGTTAGGCTCCGGACAATCCTTCGCAAAGTGACCCATCTCATTGCAGTTATAGCACTTGACCTCGGACATATCCAAGTTCCGTGGCTTCCGCTCTTTAGATCGGTCCGCCTTACCACGACCTTGTGGCTTGCCTTTTCCTTTGCCTTTTCTGGTTTGTCCACCGCTCTTCGCGTTGTTTGAGCCTTCGGCAACGTTGTGCCTTCCTTTGCTACTTGGGGACTCCCAATCTACGCGCGAGTACATGAGTTGGTCACCACCTCCTCCTTTGCCTTTCCGACAACCACGAGCATTCTCTTCACATGTCCGCAAGCGTCCAATCGCCTCTGTTATGGTCATGTCGTCGATGTCGTAAAGCTGCTCGAGCGTGCCGATGATGTACGTGAATTTATCAGTCACTGAACTGAAAAACTTCTCCACAATCTTGGTCTTGTCGAGCTTTGCACCAAGCGTGCGGATCTCTCCCACCAATGTAGTCAGACGCATGGCATAGCCGTTCACCGATTCAGTTTCCTCCATCTGCAACTTGTGAAATTGGCGCTTCAGCACTTGTGCCCGAGCCTTGGTGACGCGATCTTCTTCGATCCTCATCTCTTTGAGTGCGTTCCACGCCTCTCTTGCTGTCTCGAACTCCGCCAATGTCATCAGCACGGAATCCGGCACAGACTGGCTATGACGGCCATGGCACCTTCGTCGCACTCCTTGTCGATGTCGTCGTCCGTGATGGCCTGCCACACTCGAAGGGTTCGGAGAATAATCTTCATCTTCACCGCCCACACGCCGTAGTTGGCGTCGGCGAGCATTGGATACTGGATGGAGATGTTGCGATGCGTCTGTACGTTGGCGCCGCTCGTTCCGCCACCACTTGTTGCTGACTTGTCGCCCTTCTTCACATTGTCGCCTTTCTTGTTCGCCTTGGAACCACCGTTGCCGAACTTGACCGACTCAACATCGCTGTCCGGCATCGTAGATCGTCGAGGCTCTAGATACCAATTGTTGGTTTTATAGGGCTAGCTCGTAATCTCCCGATGAGCAATACTTGCGTGCTAGTGCAAAGCTAGCACAAGCAGCTTAATTGATTCTGAACGTAGCCGCACGTACGTACACAGAGAACTAGAGCTAGCTTCAAGCAATGATCAAGTCGACGGAAACTTGCGAACGAAACTGAACAGAGGCAAACTGATTTGGATGGCTAAAGGCCCGTATCGAGCCTTTGTATTTCTCTTCTTTTCGTTTTCTGATTTTTCTGGTTACAAGGAGCACCCCTGGGGTGCTTTTTATACACGTCCATAAGGGGCTATGAAAATAGACTAGGACTAGGAATCCTAATACTACTTGGACTCGTACTTACTCTTTTTCCTAATCCTACGTGTATCGAGGCAACGTGATTAACTTCTACAGTGACCTTCTTGTAAGATCCAGCAGCACATCTCCCTCTGCATCTGCATACAAAACTCGAATCAATCAGGTGGAATTGGTGACTTAACTGATGATCTAGCTGAAGAAGAAGATGAATTCATCCATGTTTGCTGGTGAAGTGACGAGTCCATGGATGGAATCATTGGTACCTCGGAGCAGGAGGCGTGCATGGCGAAGTTGTTGAAGCAGTCGACGACGCACTGCTGGATGTCGAGGGACAGTGTGTCCAGGGTGCTCACCATCGACAGCAGTAGCCCCGGCATGGCGGCGCAGTAGATCTCCACCCAGGTGTCCTCCTCCTTGCACTCCACCTCAAACTTCAAGCACACTCAGTCGGTCGCTGATCACCATTTTAAGCTACATCAGCAATGACGCTCTGCTCCATTGGCGACTAATGTTTGTGAACGTGCACATGGAGCCCTGAGCAATGGCGTTCACAAATAAAACAATTGGAGAATGCTTTCTCTGAGATGTGCAATCTAGTTCTGCAGGTTTTCGGATAGAAGCTGCAGCAGCAAAATAAGGGCTCAGCTGAATAGAGAGTAGTCGTTTGACTTGCTAAAGGAATGGCTGGCCAATGGCCGAAAGACAGACATAGACGATCGACTGGAAGGATAAGTAGTAGCTTCTCCTTTGGACTAGGATAAATATAAAGAAGAAAAAGGGCCGCCATGAAGTACACCTGCTAGTGCATTTTAACACCGCAACGAACAAAAAGTGCTTGCACTGGCACAAATCATTGGATGCCTGGACTACCACGTGGCCATAATTCCGGAAGAAAGCCCTGGCGTTGTCACGGCACTCCTTGTTTTCTTTCACAACGAAGATTAAAAAAAACGCCTATATCTTGGAGATCTCTGAATGAAATATCTTGACAGGAAAAATGGCAGATGACAAGCATAAAGACGCAATGACAAGCCCAGACCAAACTTGTGTTTCTGGGCTCTGTGCCGCTCAATGCAAGACCCAAAACAATTTGCATTTCAGTGCTGCCGCTCAAAGCAACAGCTCTCACGCAAGGCCGAAATGGAGCAGGAGAATCAAATCCTTTCCAGCAGCAGTGGCAGGTTAGCTGCCCAGTCAAGAATGTTGTTGGACCTTACTTAGACAAGAGAAATAGTCAAGGCATGCAACATATATACATGATAACATGCTACTGAATCCTGATCCCTCCCCTCGCCCCCTCCCCAAGTCCACCCCAATGCCTACCCTAAGCAGCTACCATAATTTTGCCTTCCTCATTTTCCAGTACAGTAAGAACACAAGGTCCCAAATAAAGCTTCTATAACGAACAAATAGATCTCTATTGAAACCGTCGAATTTACCGGCACCAAGCAGAGCAGAGGTCGGTCGCTTGTCAGAAACTAAGACAAAGCTCGAATCGTAGACCAGAGGAGAAGGAGCCCCCCGGTCAGATCAAAACCGAATGGACGGGCCCTTGCCGTCCGGCGGCGCATCAGCTCGCGAAGAGTGAGGGAGGTGCGGGGGTACCTTCTTGCAGGTCAACGGGGAGCGCGAGGTAGTAGATGCAGTCGGTGCTCCGGCGGCGGCGCGGCTCCTCCTCGTCGACCGGCGCGTGCGGCGTTCTGCCTCCAGTCTTCGCGGCGAGTGGGTCTGAGAGAGAGGGGGAGAGAGATAGAGATAGATAGATAGATAGAGAGAGAGAGAGAGAGAGAGAG